>NC_088301.1:17929222-18218107 GCF_032854445.1 Liolophura sinensis | reverse complement strand
GATGTAAATAGGTATTAGAACCATCATTGAAATAACACAGTTCATCTTTCGATAAAAAATCTTCCAAAGTTTTGCCTTTACCGTTTATATTATTACTGCCCCATAGAGGGTTATGGGCATTAAAATCCCCCATTATTATAAAAGGGGATGGGAGTTGTTCTTTCAAGTTATGTAATTGAGAGATTGACAAAGAACAATGAGGAGGAATATAGATCGAACATAAAGTAACTGTTTCTGACAAAGAAACACGGACGGCCACAGCCTGAAACTCAGTAACGAGATCAACAGGACTGTGAATTATATTATTATTTACGAAAATAGAGGAGCCGCCACAAGCTCGCTCTTTTTCACCAGAATAATTGCTATAAAGTGTGTAATTTTTAAGAGATAATTTATCTTTGTCAGATGTCTTCAGGTGAGTTTCCTGAAGACAGAGGGCGGCTGGATTTAAAGATTGAACTAGCTGTGTTATTTCAATAAAATTAACCTTAAGACCTCGACAATTCCATTGTATAATTTTATCGTATATCGCCATTATGGAGGGAGACGTATAGGCGATTTATCTTTTGTGTTTAGACCGCGGACGGCCCTTTCTTGGAGATCGGCTGGAAGATCTCCCTGGTGCGGGTGATGTATCCATCACATCCGCATCTGATGTTGAAGGACCAACGTCCTCCAACGATCCAAACCTATTGAAAGTTTGGACAGGATCCCTAGTGGCCTTAGAGGGACGCTCCGTGGGACCACTAGGTTTATTATTTTCATTATGACTTTTGTTTCCGGACTTAGTTCTGGTAGTTTTGTTTTTATCTTGTTCAGGTTTATCAATTTTTTGTGTAATATTTACTTGTTTTACTTGCTGTACTGTAGTGGTCTGTGTTGAGCAGGAATTATGGGCAGATTGAGAAGCAGGGTTGTAAAGATATAGAAGTAGGTTTGTCGTTTCCAATGGGCCAAGTCCAAGAGGTTTGAGTAGCAACAGATGCTACTCGCTTGACCACATTGGCAAACGAAGTCTGCGGAGAAGTATTAGAGGGTGAGACTAATTTTCGGGCTTCCTGGTAGGATATATTGTTCCTGACTTTGATATTAATTATTTGTTTTTCCTTCACGAAAAGAGGACAGTCTCTAGAAGAGGCCATGTGATCTCCACTGCAGTTGCAACACTTAACTGTGTTGCTGCAGTCGAAAACCCTCATGACCCTCACTGCCGCATCTGAAGCAAACCAGTTTATTTTTACATTGTCCCTTGCCGTGACCAAATTTTTGGCAAGTGAAACAACGTGTAGGATTAGGGATGTATAAATCTACATTAACCCTATATGGGCCAATGTAGATATGTGACGGTAGAGATGTACTATTAAATGTCAAAAGGTAGGTATTTAATTTGATGATGTTGCCAGCTTTTTTTGATGTAAAACGTTTTACTCTGGCAACACCCTGTGGTTTTAATTCTGTGCAGATTTCCTCTTCAGTTAAATCTATGATATCACCATCCCTATCACGTATTATTCCCTGACAGCTGTTTAGGGAACTGTGAGGGGATGTATAAATATGTATATCAGAGATTTTTTTAAGTGATAATAAATTTTTAGATTGTTGTTTCCGGAAACATTCGATGAGGATGTCTCCGGATCGTAGTTTTTTTAACAGTTTTCAAAGTCCCTGCTGCCCCTTCCAATGCCCTTTTTAACAAAAAAGGATGAATTTTAGAGGCCGGCTTTTGTTCGCTCCTAGTGGAGAGGACGATAAAAGCCGGCCAATTGTCCTGTTCATTATCAAGTGAATCGGATAATACTTCCAGCTTCCTCTTTTTATCAGCGCCTGGAGTGGGCCGAGGGGAAGATTGGATTGTTATATTGGAAACGTTAGACAAAAGGTTTAAGTTAGACATATTTATTATATAATAAGAATTCACCCCACGTGTTCCCCACCCACCACGGAGTGCCAACAAGGGCGATGCCTGAACCTGGGGATACCCAACAGGAAACACACCAAGGACTCCACGTGAAGTATACTCGAATAGATGGCCCTAATGAGCAAACCCCATTAAGTGAATAAGGTCACACATCAGACACATACTACTCGATTGACCCATGAGCCACCGCCTCAAAACGTAGTCCCGCAAACGAAATTTCAGAAATAACATTTATTCTTTATTGAGTGGTCTTATGGAGAAATTCTGGGACAACGCAGAGGCAAGACATGACCAAGCCGATTGATCGGACCGGGCCCATCCGACCTCCCGCCTCTCTCCAAGTAAGTGCCAAAGTGGCGTGTTGGGCGTGAGGATCTCGCAAGACCAACACGCCCTCAGCCACCAGGATCCCGTCCTCGTAGATTACGGGTCGCAACCCACGGCAAACAGGTCGCTCCCCGGTTGCCTCTCACACAACCGGGAAGATGTGAGCCTATTATATTCACCGGGCTCACACAGGAGAGCTCTAGGTTAGTCGACTTTTACGACAAGCTTGCCTAGAGGGCTGAGGTCCTATTCTTATCACCCCGGAAACCCCACGGGGGGCATTTAACCAGGACACTGTCTTCGGGTTATAGCGCCAACGGGTTCAGCTTTGTCTCCAGGCTCGCCGTTGATGGTAGGACTGGACATCAGCTTTAGAGGACACCATATATATGTACTCATACCACAAGGAATCCACAATCCGCGTCCTAGATGGTTATACTGGATGCGCAGTACAATATCTACAGGTTCAGGATACCTAACAGGAATTCTTCTTCGTGTGGTCCGCCGTGTAAGTTAGCTTTTTATCCTCCTAAAAGAACCGACCTGGTCGATCTGCCTTGTAAGTTTTCTCCCTGAAGGCCGTTAGCAAGTTGCCGGCGATGTCGCAGGCTGGAATCTACCTCTTGCTGGTAAGGGTGCAGCTTTACGTCAGGTGGTTTGTCAGCGCTAGTTTCTAGATAACGTTAAGCGCCTTGCACGTAAATAATTAACCCGGAAGACATGCTGAAGCATTAGGCTATTGTCAAGAATTTGAATTGAAAGTAACACAGTCTCCTATTAAAAACTTAAAATCAAAATCTGATTGCGAATAAACCATCCAGTGACTAATTCATGTCTCATCTTATTCTAAGCCTGGTTTGACCACAGGGTTTGTATCCCGAAAGATAATGTTTACGTTGATCACTCGATACCATGTTGTCAGCTAGGGTCTTCATCAATGAAAGGTCACACATGTTTGTGGTACAAGTAATCGGTTCAGCAGTTCCAACGGACATTTGGGCCTGTGTTACGGTATTGAAAACGGCAACAGAAAACAGACTCAGTGACTCAATATTACAATGTAAACAATGCTTTATATATAAAATGAGACGTACAGTTTTACAGACAGTTCAACAACAACAACAACATACACATCAGTATTACCGGTCTTTAAAAGTTTCCAGTTCACCTTTGCAACCCAAGGAATGTATTCCAGGAAATCCAACGTAAAGACCATGGGATAAACACACAATTCACAAATTGTCCTAGACAGGTACTTCGCCAGGTTAGCGAACACGAACACAGTACACAGGTTACACAGAACTGGAACAGTCAAGCCTTTGAATGACGTCACACCCGCAGAGCACAACACAGGGTAAATACAGGCATCGAGGTATAATCTACTTCAGATCAGTCACAGCTCCCGCAGAAGCTCACAAACGAGCCGTTCAGAGACGTAGAGTAATGTCACCTTGTGGCAGAACGAACGTCCTTTGCAAAACTGAAAACTTCAGTTTAGAGTCCTTGACGACCTTGTCGGTCAGGTGAGGTCAGCGTGTTAAACAAATTACACAGTCAACACTGTATAATCATAATAAAGATCCGAACACCAATAAACGTGACTTGCGCAGAAATTCACATAAACCAGACATCAGTACTACTGTGGTACACAAACGGTGCCGGCATAAAAATCTGTCCTCCCAAATGAAACTGGCATCACCAGCTCATATAAACATAATGGACTCTATACGAGAGCGTCGCACACTCTCCTGGCTCCCAGTGGATGTAGCAAAAATACCTCCACTCTGCACAGAAAACACGGCTTATATACGTGCCAGGTGGATTCAACTATTTTTAAACACAGAGTTTAACAGCCAATGAACAGCCAGTTAAATAAACAGAGCCTTGAACAAGGTGCTTTCGGCCAGGTCCGCACTGTACATATATAACAGGGCCTGTTATGCTTTCACAAAGGTCCGCAGACTAACAGTACATGAAAACGTTAAATAGTCATACATAACACCCCCACCCTTCAGGGAAAGAAAGTTTTGCATAAAACTTTCTTTAACATATTCATAACCATGAATAATAATAATAACGTTTACCACAGTCTTTAAAAACAAAGCTGCAGAAAACCAACTAGACACGTGACAAACAATCAGCAATCACATTATCTTTCCCTTTTATGTGTCTAATCTCTAGATTAAATTCTTGCAAAAGCAAACTCCACCGTAACAATCTTCGGTTTTTACCTTTTAGTTTGTGCAAGAAGGTTAAGGGATTGTGATCTGTATACACAACAATGGGGTAACTTGACGAAGTCACATATACTTCAAAATGCTGTAATGCTAGAATCAAGGACAGACACTCCTTTTCTATTGTCGAATAATTTCTCTGGCACTTGTCAAATTTGTGAGAGAAAAAACATACAGGGTGATCAACGTGATCTGTTTCATTTTCTTGTAACAAAACTGCCCCAGCAGATATATCACTAGCATCAACAGCTAGCTTAAATGGTAAACTAAAATCAGGTGCTACAAGTATGGGGCCGCTGCTTAGCATGGCCTTTATCTATCAAAAGATCTCTGACACTCAATGGACCACAAGAATTTAGCACCTTTCTTTAACAGCTGAGTTAATGGCTCACTAACAAATGAAAAGTTCCTACAGAACTTACGATAATAACCTGCCATGCCCAAAAAACGCTTTAACTCTCTCTTACAACTTGGCACTGGAAAACAAGAGATAGCAACTCCACTAGGATGTACAACATTGACATCAGTGCTATCTGTCTACATATGGCTTTAACATGTTAATGTGACAAAGTTGTCTAGATTTGCGCCGATCAGGAGTGAAAATAATATAATTAAGATCACTTAGCCTCTTGTCTACTACATAAGGTCCAAAATAACGCGCTTCAAGTGGCTTACCACTAACTGGAAGTAAGGCCAACACCTTCTGACCAACTTCAAATCTGCGTCTTACTGTCTCTTTGTCATACTTAGTTTTCATACTCTTCTGAGAAACTGTAAGATTCTCTCTGGCTAACTCACATACTCTGTTGAGCTTAGTACGAAAACTTGACACATACTGTAATAGGTTAACATTGTCACTATCACTAGACACAAACTTTTCCTTGAACAACTGTAGTGGACCACGCACAGTATGGCCAAACACAAGCTCAAATGGACTAAATCCAAGTGACTCTTGTACAGACTCTCTTACAGCAAACATTAACAAAGGTACACCCTCGTCCCAATCTTTCCCTGTCTCAAAGCAGTAAGTTCTTATCATACTTTTCAGTGTCTGATGGAATCTCTCTAGTGCTCCTTGACTTTGTGGGTGATAAGCTGAGGATTTATACTGGCTAATACCTAGCTCATGCATAACTTGTTGGAACACACCAGACATGAAATTTGAACCCTGGTCTGACTGTACTGACTTAGGCAGACCAAACATGGTGAAGAACTTAACTAAAGCCTTAATTACAGTCTTGGCAGTAATATTCCTTAATGGAATTGCCTCAGGGAAACGAGTTGAAGTACACATTATGGTTAACATATACTGATTTCCAGACTTTGTCTTAGGTAGCGGACCAACACAATCTATTAAGATTCTACTGAATGGCTCACCAATTGCAGGAATAGGCCTCAAGGCTGCCTTGGGGATTGTCTGGTTAGGTTTCCCCACTAACTGACATGCATGACAAGACCTGCAAAATTCAGTAACATCTTTCCTTATTCCTGGCCAATAAAAATGACTGAGAATCTTATGATAGGTCTTATTAACACCTAAATGACCTGCTAACGGCGTTTCAAGAGCTATGGTCAGTATGTCTTTACGATAAGACTTGGGCACAACTACCTGATGCTTAATTGCCCATTCATCCTCCAACGAAACATCGGGAGGCCTCCACTGCCGCATCAATATGCCAGACTTGACATAGTAGTAGCATGGGTCAGGTAAAGATTCACCATCTTTAGCTGCATCATTAAACAAGCAAGAAATACTTGGATCATTGTGTTGTTCAGCAATCAACTCAGTCCTACAAAATGGCTGATCGCCACTAACAAAATTAGTATCTACTTCCTGCTGGCTGTCTAATTTGGAAGAATCTCCATCCAACATGTTGTTGAGAAAAGTCTCGCTCAAATCAACAGTACTATCCTGGTCTGTACTGACTTTTCTAGACATAGCTCTTGTAACAACACAGGACGGATATAAACCCGCTATCTCGCTTTCAACTGGCTCTGTGACTGAATTCAGAGAAGGCTTATCAACCAATAAGGGATCAACAGTAACTTTATCATGTGCTAAGTCATTTCCCAACAACAAATGAATACCCTCAAAAGGTAATGAAGGCTTAATGCCTACCCTGACAGGTCCAGATATCAAATCTGATGACAAATAAATATCATGAAGGGGAACACTGACAAAGTCACTAGACTCTACACCTCTAATAAGGGCACGAACCCCAGAGTATGACTCTTCAGAAAAGGGCAGAGTATTCATCAACAACAGAGACTGAGATGCCCCAGTATCCCTTAATATCTTTATAGGGGTAGCACAAGACATGTCGCTTCTAAGCGACACTGAACCAGAATTGATAAACGGAGCGAAGCTATCCATAGAGCATTTGGGAATCTTATCCAATCCCGTATCAGCTAACTCAGATCTGCTTTTGACTGCTGATGTAACTTCCGGCAATGTTTTGTGCATTGCAACACAAAGACCTGTGGGCTTAGACTCATTCTGAGCTTCCCGTCTCCTTTGCAACTTGTAACATTCACTCATCACGTGACCTACCCGCTTGCAAAAATTACAAGTGACCCTATTTCGAGGACTACCATTCCAATCTGAACTACGTGAACCATGAGCTGTAGAACCATTGGAGCCTGGTGTAGAACTCTTCTGTGTAGACCTACCTCTACCTGTTGCATGTGACTGGGTATTTCTACGTGTGAATGAATTAAATGGCTTACCCGTGTATGTAACCTTATGTGTCAAGGAATAATCATCAGCTAAACTGGCTGCCTCTTCAAGTGTACTCGCCTTCTGCTCATCAACGAACACCTTTACATCATTATGAATACAACGCTTGAACTCTTCTACCAGCACAAGCTGACGCAAACTTTCAAAATCCTTGCCTATTTTCTTGGCTATACACCAGCGATCAAACAACTGCTCCTTAGCTCGACCAAACTCAACGTATGTCTGATCTCTACCTTTTTCACAGTTACGAAATTTCTGGCGGTAAGCTTCAGGCACCAATTCATAACCCTTCAAAATTACCTCTTTCACACAGTCATAATTGGAAGCATTCTCTACACTTAACTGAGTGTAAATTTCCCTGGCCTTTCCAATTAGCACACTCTGTAATAACATAGTCCAGAACTCTTTAGGCCACTTTAAACTATTTGCAATTTTCTCAAAATGCAGAAAATATTTATCCACCTCTTTTTCCTGAAAGGATGGAACTAACCGAATGTATTTGGTCACATCAAATCCGGAATCCTGTCCACCGGAAGGACCCGGTTTCTCACCTCTCTCAACCTCTAACTTTTTCATTTGAAACTCCAATTCCCTTTCCCTCTCTCTTTCTTGCATTTCTCTCTCCTCTCTCTCTCTCTGCACTTCCCTCTCCCTTTCCTCTCTCTCTCTCTGCATTTTCAACTTTTCTAACTCTATCTCATGTTCCCTCTCTTTCTCCTTCTCCCTTTCCTCTTTCTCCAATCTCAACTTTTCTAACTCAAACTGTTTAAACTTAAGCTCGGTATCAGACTGACCCTCGAACTCATAATCAGATAATGCAGAACTATCAAACTTCCCTATCTCCACTAAATGTTTCAACAAAGTATGCTGCATATCTCTTTTCCTCCATGAAGACTTTATGGACAAACCTAAAAATGTCCCTAACTTAACCAAGTCTTCCTTCTTTAAACTCTCAAAAACATCCTGATCGGGCGCATTAACAAACTGTTTAGGATCAAAATCTCCCATTGTAAATATTTAGCCACTGAATCATTCACCGTTAAAATTAAGCAATCGCTTCTCACTTGTGTTTAACTTCAAATAGCAAAACAAAAAGGAAACAATCAGTTCCCGGACAAGCCCCCAATTTCTGTTACGGTATTGAAAACGGCAACAGAAAACAGACTCAGTGACTCAATATTACAATGTAAACAATGCTTTATATATAAAATGAGACGTACAGTTTTACAGACAGTTCAACAACAACAACAACATACACATCAGTATTACCGGTCTTTAAAAGTTTCCAGTTCACCTTTGCAACCCAAGGAATGTATTCCAGGAAATCCAACGTAAAGACCATGGGATAAACACACAATTCACAAATTGTCCTAGACAGGTACTTCGCCAGGTTAGCGAACACGAACACAGTACACAGGTTACACAGAACTGGAACAGTCAAGCCTTTGAATGACGTCACACCCGCAGAGCACAACACAGGGTAAATACAGGCATCGAGGTATAATCTACTTCAGATCAGTCACAGCTCCCGCAGAAGCTCACAAACGAGCCGTTCAGAGACGTAGAGTAATGTCACCTTGTGGCAGAACGAACGTCCTTTGCAAAACTGAAAACTTCAGTTTAGAGTCCTTGACGACCTTGTCGGTCAGGTGAGGTCAGCGTGTTAAACAAATTACACAGTCAACACTGTATAATCATAATAAAGATCCGAACACCAATAAACGTGACTTGCGCAGAAATTCACATAAACCAGACATCAGTACTACTGTGGTACACAAACGGTGCCGGCATAAAAATCTGTCCTCCCAAATGAAACTGGCATCACCAGCTCATATAAACATAATGGACTCTATACGAGAGCGTCGCACACTCTCCTGGCTCCCAGTGGATGTAGCAAAAATACCTCCACTCTGCACAGAAAACACGGCTTATATACGTGCCAGGTGGATTCAACTATTTTTAAACACAGAGTTTAACAGCCAATGAACAGCCAGTTAAATAAACAGAGCCTTGAACAAGGTGCTTTCGGCCAGGTCCGCACTGTACATATATAACAGGGCCTGTTATGCTTTCACAAAGGTCCGCAGACTAACAGTACATGAAAACGTTAAATAGTCATACATAACACCTGTTATATAATATAGCGAATTTGTATGGTAGTTTTGTTTGAGATTAAAAACAAGATTCACAAGCATATGACATAGTACCCCTTTCTCTGTGTGAAGTGCAGATTGTGGGTCAGTTTCAAGAACTGTAATCTTAAACAACGAATTATACCATCTAGAAGATATATGTGAAATCAATAAAATACACGTTACAAGTAAACAAAGCACACATAAAAAAGAAAATGTAAAATAAGTTGGCATGTGGGTAATATAATTATAGCGTTATATTACGTAAATACTTGTAAACAATGAGCTTCTACTGTAAATGACAAGAGTGAAGCGATCCTGTGCAACCTTTCCTAACCACAATACGTCAATACAACCAAATTAAGATTTACAGTTCAGTTTGTTACTTTTTTCAATATGGTCTTGTCATCATGCCACTGTTGGCCCCTAAAAAGCAACACAGTCATTGGCGTTAGTCTAATACGAGTCAAAAAGAATTTTGTGATTTAAAGTGGATCACATACACGGGATCATATTTGTTTTATTACTTTACGTGTTTACGTGTTTGAAACAAGGCCACAGGTATTGGGTTATTTTTCTATTTTTCTTTTGCGGAGGGGGATGGGAGTGGAATTTCTATTTATGTTCCCTAGATATGTGCCCAGGTCGTATCGTAAAAATATCAAATCTGTAAGGCTACTGTATAAATTATTAATTGTGTATGCACGAGTATGTATCCACAGGACGTATGAAGCAGACTGTGGACAGAGATGCGGGAACTGTGCTGAGTGAACGGCTGCCTGTAACTCAACATCCGGGCGCCCAGTTCGATGGCGGGATTCTTTGGTCTGAATTGTGACCAAGGTAAGTTTTATACAGTGAATACTCAAGAATATTTCACTTATACGTCGGCGGCCAGCATTATGGTGAGTGGAAAACAGGCACAGCCCAGGGGAACCCACGTCCATCCGCAGGTTGCTTGAAGACCTTCCCACGTGCGGCCGGAGAGGAAGCCAGCATGAGCTGGACTTAACTCACAGCGACAGCATTGGTGAGAGGCTTCTGGGCCATTACGCTGCGCTAGCGCGCTAACCGACTGAGCCACGGAGGCCCCTGAGATCATAAGAAATTAAAAGTAAAGGTGAATTACAGCTTTAAAAGTCTTACCCTATTTTGTAACAATCATTTGTTTACAAGGAAAAAATCTGCTCATGTATTTGTAAATACATGTACAGGACATTGCTTAATGTATAATTAAGTTGTACAGCATAGAATGAAAAACAAGAACAGCGAAGACAGTGTGACAGCTGTTTATGTAAATGCTTAAACAATTTCAAATTACAAGCCCTGTCACCATTTATTCAAAATGCTGTGTTGTCATCACATCTAAAATTGCATCTTGTGGCGAAGTCTGATACTCTTTGAATACTAAATGACAGGATACAGACAACTAAATGGAATAAAAACGGGTGTGTATGTAGAACTGGAGGTCGATCAAGTCAACAAAGAGTATTAAAGGATGTTTGGTGGTGTAACGTGAAACTTCTGTCCTCTTTTTTTTAATACACAATATCTTTAACGCTGCGCTCAAGTTTGTCTTAAATTTCACAGGCTATACACTCCTTTCAGCAAGACTCACCAAGGTATGGCTGAAAATTGCCCATTTGGCGTTAAGCCATAATCATTCATTCCTTTTAGCTAGGTTTTTTTCTGCAGCCCTCTTGAGTCAGTTATATATTTAAGTTTTGGGAATTTGACTGGAAGGGAAGCCAGCATAGTCGAGCTCATGGTGATCGTCATGGTGATCGTATTGGTGCAAGTCTGAGTTACTGTTCTACCCTAGTACGCTGATCACTAGTTCACGGAAGAATTTATAATGGCTGACTCGAATACGTTCTCTCTGCACCAAAATATCAATGTGATGGAAGTTGATAAGATTACACAGTCATAACGTGGCGAGAACATGTTCAGGGCAAATCGAAGTTAAAATATATAGCCGATGGCATAGATATTGAAATATTGCCGAAATGGCGTTAACCCATAATAACTGATTCATACCTCTCAGATTTTTCTGCCGATTTTCAACATTTAACGCCGTTTTCACATCGCCAAGACGCATCCATATATAATTTTAACATTCTGAACAGGTTATTAGTTTTATAGAGTGAATTCTACTCTTTGGCTAATCTTCAAAAACATAAACTATAGTATTGTATTTTTCTGTATACTGCAGAAAGTAGCGCACCCTATTAAGGAGTTCCGGTGTAAGTTTTGGAACGTGGATCTAACACCCTCCTCGATAGCTTCACTGCTGTCCGTCATAGAGAACGCGACCAAGTGGCAACAAGAGACAAGCAACGTGCCAGTTTTGGTACACATGTAACGTCACTGGTAGCATTGTGGTCAGAAAAGGCCACCATACAATGAAATATTCAAATGCATTTAACTAGGTTAAACTATTTTGTTCATCTAATACATACTTATTTTAGTTTTCTTTGCCTTTAAGTGTGACATACTGCTGTCTATATGCATATGTCTCAGATAAATGCGACGTCGACATTATTTTGTATACTATATATTACAGACAATCATTTTTCTGTCGTAGATTCTGGACAAATTTATCATCAAACGGTATATAGATTTTATTTATTTATTTATTTGATTGGTGTTTTACGCCACACTCAAGAATATTTCACTCATACGACGGCGGCAAGCATTATGGTGGGAGGAAACAGGGGCAGAGCCCGGGGGAAACCCACGACCATCCGCAGGTCGAACGATATATAGAGGAAACGTTTTTACTTTTCTACACGATATATATTTTACCATAGACCATTTCAGTCTATGTGTATATCTTTGTATACCATTTGGCATTAGTGAGAACTGTTCTAGCAATGTTACACCTTTCTGTGGGGGTGGGGGGGGGGGGGTCCACTACATTGTCACGTTGAAACAGGACTTTCGCTCGGCCTTTTTTTCCTCTTCGACTACCTGGTGTTTGTTCATTTGGATTGTTCAGTGGGAGATAAAATCATTCAACCTGATCATCCCCCTAATCACGCTGTCACTTAAATCTATGAGCATATCGTCTAATGTGTTGGCCTTTACACGATGTCAATTATGGCGTTATACAGCATCCATGGTAGACACACCTCCTTGAGGACTCGTCGCCTGGAAGACAAGTCGCCCTATAGATACGTCGTCTGGAAGAGGCCGCCTATAATGCAAGGATCATGAAGTTGTTCAGTACGTTACGATTTTTGTTAATTATTCGACATGTTTTACACTTTTTAGAAAATTGAAAAAAGAAAAGCAAAACATTTCAAGTTCAAATCCAAGTTGAGGAATAGTACCATAATTTAAGATCATGTGTGACGTAAATCTTGGACAGCTTCGCAATCCTGGGAACAGGGTCTTGTTTTTCGAAGAAATTTTTAACATGCGCCTGACTTAACTTCAAGATATGATTAAGACTTGGACATACCCTAAGCTAGATGCATATAAAGCTTTTTGTTGGAAAACTATACCAGATGGCCCCTTAGAGGTACGTACCATCGTGTTATTTTTTCTGTAGTGCTGTCCTACATTGACAAAGCTGGAAACGCGGTATTTTCAACCAGACAAAATAAATTCTTTCTCTCCGAAAGCAAGGTGGACTTGCAATGCTTTAGAATGAAGAGTCCCAAAGCGACATATATCTCCGTATATAGAATTCATAAACTTGTGTCTAATTATGTGAATGGAGAGTGTTCTCAGCCAGTGCAATTGAGGTGTACGGCACTGGCTTACATGGATTGTAACAGGACCCGAAATAATATCTGAAATAATAATATCTGATGACAAGTAAGCTTTGTGAAGAGGCACAGATTCAAATTCAGCAGAGCTTACACCTCTAATTAATACATTTGATCCAGAATATGACTCATCAGAAAATGGCAAAACATCTTGTAACAATAAAGACTGAGAAGCTCCAGTATCTCTTAATACCCTGATCTTTGTATCACAAGACATGTCACTTTTAAGTGAGACTTTACCGTCACAAATAAATGGCTCAAAAACCTTCATAACATTATCCTGTGAATTCTGTGTACAATCTACTGGTGGAGTCTTAACATAATCAAATGCCTCAACATTGTTCACTATATCAGACTTTTTAGCAGTAACACACAAACCAGTAGGCTTGGAGCCACCCTCCTGTTCTTGCCTTCTATTTAAAGCATAACAATTTGATATGACATGGCCTGGCTTAATACAAAAATTACATGTAACCCTGCTAAACTGTCTATCAGTAAATGTATGGTCAGACCTTCGTTGAGTAATGTTCGAATTAACAGGTCTTCTTTGATCACCTGATTTGTCAAAATTTTGAGCCTGTTTCGGTGGGCCTGAATTTGAGTCAAATGAACCGCTGGAAAAGGGTTGAGGCGTTCTATATGTAGACGGCTTTTTCTGAAATGAGACCTTATGTGTAACCGTGTATGTATCGGCCACAGTGGCTGCTGCTTCTAAAGTATCAGCCTCTTTGTCCTCAATGAAAGTTCTGATATCATCATTAATACACCTTTTAAAGTCTTCAATCAGAATGATCTGTTTCAACTTTTCATAATCATTACCTACACTTTTAGCATAACACCACCGCTCAAACAATTGTTCCTTCTGCCTAGCAAATTCAATGTAAGTCTGATCTCTTTTCTCAAAATTTCTAAATTTCTGCCGATAGGCCTCTGGCACAAGCTCGTATCTTTTTAAGATAACATCTTTCACAAAATCATAATCTGCAGCCTGTTCTGTTGATAACTCTGTGTATATATCCATAGCTTTGCCAGTTAACACACTCTGTAAAAGCGTCGTCCAAAACTTTTTAGGCCACTCTAAATTCTGAGCAATCTTCTCAAACTGTAGAAAATATTTATCTACATCAGTTTCACGAAATTGTGGCACCAATCTTATGTTTCTAGCGACGTCAAATTTTGGAGGCATATCAGAAAAACTTAAGCCAGACCTATCTCCTTCTAGTTTCCTTGCCTCAATTTCGCTCTGAAGTCTCAATTTCTCCAATTCGAACACTCTTTCATTTTCCCTTTCTCTAAACAACCTTTCATCTTCATTTTCTTTAAACAATCCTTCATTTTTCTTTTCTTTAAACAACCTTTCATCTTCCTTTTCTTTAAACAATCTTTCATTTTCCCTTTCTTTAAACAATCTTTCATTTTCCCTTTCTTTAAACAGTCTTTCTTTTTCAGTTTCTTTCTCTTTAAACAATCTTTCATTTTCTTTTTCCTTCAGTTCTAACTCCTTCAGTTTTATTACAGTAGAATCGTCGCCCTCAGGCCTGTACGCATCTAATGCACTTTCATCAAACTCCTGTAATTCTACCAAACACTTAGCAATACTAAACTGCATATCTTTCTTACGTAAGGATCTTTTGATATTAAGATTCAGGTACTTGCTTAAAGCATACAAATCATTCTTATTTAACACATCAAAAATATCCTGATCTGGCGCTTCCATAAACTCGTCGGGCTTAAAATCCGACATGATGAATAAAATCTGCTTGCAAAATTTACTACAAAGTCAAAGACTAGAAAATGACACAACTTACACAAAATCCTTTCAATTCAAATTCAAATTCACTTCCAGGACAAGCCCCCAATTTGTTACGACCCAAACTGTCTGTATTATAAAAAGATAGCTTGTTCGAAATACACGACAGTTTAGCCGCACAAAAATGTAACCAAAACCAGCAGATTTTATTTTACAACAATTTATTAGCTTAACAAGAACAGATAACAAGACTTATACAAATACTAAAGTACTTAAGTTTAACAAGAAAGGATAGCAGTATCTATACAAATACTAAGGTACTTACGTTGTCAAGTCCAAACGGACGCATATATTCCACAATATATATATACTACACAGGCATAAATGCTCAGAGGCAAATTCACAAGAGGGAAAATCCACAGTATAACTGAAATATACACAAAATTCCACAGACAGGGTCCGTGTACTAATAAGCACTGTGTATACAAGAGCACAAATTAAACATACAAGTTCAGACTGAACAAGTTCTCGGTGGAGATAGGATATAACAAAGCCAGAGGCTATAGAGACACCAAAATTCAGCACAAAAGGCCTACTAAAGTAATACACAGCGAAAGCATCCAAACTTTCAATAATTCTCCGTTCTCTCGTTCTCTGTTCTCTCCTCTCTGTTTGACCTGCTTTCATAGGTCTTATATAGCCTGGTGGAATTTTCTAGAATAAGAAAATTCCTGATCACTTGATTCAAACAAACAGGCACCGAACTGCGCGCATTCTGGAATATTCTAAGGTAGAGGCAGACAGCAGGCGCTGAACTCAGCATATGTAAACAGTGGCAAGCTAAATTTAGAAACTGACGGCAGTCGTGCACATAACACCAACAAAAAGCAATCCAAGTATTTTGCCTCATGTGAGATGATATAACATACAGGTTAATCCAAACGCTAAGCGTGACAGTTGTTTCCAGTCCATGGATTGAAAAATCAACCTAAGCTCTTTGTCCCCAAATGTTAATAGCATACAATTGTCAACCTCCTGTATCAACAGTGGGTATGTGGGTGGGCATGTCATCCAGTGCAATCAGTGTTGTTTGATTGCATAGAATCCAAGTCAAACTTTGCCTTCTCAATATGGCTCGCTTAATTTTTTGGATTTTATTAGGTCATACCATTGAGGGTAACATGCGACTGAAAGCAAAGAAAAAAACACCAGAACTAAATACAAATTTTTATCTTCATTTGTGTTAATTTAGGCACAGTATTAATACAACCACATTTTGTTCCCTTGCGTACAGGTTTACAATTACGTTAACACAGCATTTGCATATTCTGTGGTGTCTTTTTTAATGGGTTTGTTATAATACTTTGCAAAAGTACACTCTGACGACCAACCCGCGGATTCCATAGTTCTTTCTATAAGTACTGCACAAAAGTTGGCCTTTAAAACAGAGGCTGCCATCACACTAAGGGGCTTATATTTAGTAAGATCTGTTTCAGACCGATATGAAAACTTTAATGGTTTATTTGTAAGTTTTTTTCTCTAAGCAGGAGTTTTCAACATTGACAGTAAATGTAAGCGTCATGTCCGACATTCGTATATTATTCGTAGTCCGTAAAGGGCGTTCCAAGTCGATAATCGCAAGATCTATTTCCAAAACAACGTTTAACACTAGCTCCCAAAGACAAAGGTATGTAAGAAATTATACAAATAGGAAATAAAGCCGGTAACACACAAGAGAAAAGCGGTCGTCAGTTTTCAATGGTGCCGGGCAGACAATGGATATTACGGGCATGAACTCCATATCAAAGTTCAAATTCGTAGTCCATGAATGAGTTCCAGGTCAAATAAGATTTAAACAAGGTTCTCAGTCACGCTTTGATTGGAACTGTTCATAAAGGCACCATGCAGATGTAATGAGCATGGCTGCCTTTACCGGCCCTTAGCCCCAGGTTAAGCGGTGTTAAATACAGTTCGAAAATGACGAGTGTCACACACCTTAACCCAACAGATTGTGATTCAAAAGTAAGGGACGATTACGTCTTTCCGGTTAATAAGTAAGGATCTCATACCACAAGAGGCGCCATCTATGATGTTGCACATGACATGCTGCTCTGTATAAAAGCTGTCTACAAAATAGACGGTTACACTCTATGCGCCGTCTATGTTGTTAAATACCATGTACGCGGCAGATATGTACATAATGATAACAGCGTCGTCTATGTGGTTGATCACAATGCAGATAGCCAAAGATTCCGAACGCTCTGTCCATACCTGCAAACGAGAGTGTTATACTGATTCTAAAGTTTGAGAAACTTAGAATGAAGGCGTTTGCTGGAGTATCCTTGACAAACTAGTTTTTGAACTAACAGCTTGTGACGCAGATTAAAGGCTACAAGGCGAGATATGTATACGACATATGCAGGACTTTTTGGTATTTTGCTATTTAAATAAGGATAATTTACAATATCAACAGTGAAATTGTCCCTTTTGTCAGAATGGCGGCGTGAAAGGAGACCTTGTTCGTCGTTGTACAGATATAGATCCAAATAAGATGTACCATCAGGACAATCCGTTGTCTCCTTTAAATCCAATGAAGGCGGTTATATTTCCTTCACCGCTTCAGCAATATAGGGTTATTCAACCCTGTAGATCATCAAAATACCCCTTGGTAAATGAAAAGGAACGAGCTTTAAAGACATTACTTTTAAGTAATTTTTTGCATATAGTCGTGTTCATATGAAAACAGGTATAGGTCTGCCAAAAGAGGCGCACAATTGATCCCATAGGAATACCTATGCACTTTTGGTAAATGGTATCCCCGAATTGCACATAGATGTTATTAATGAGAAATTCAAGTAATTCAATAAGTAATGTAACATCCCATGAGTGGTAGTCTTTATAAATAGTAGAACTAAAGAAAGTCTTATTGCTTCTGAGGTTCATGTAACGGTGATCTGTTTTAGTAAATACCGAGACAATTAACGGCGATATTCTTTCAATAAGGTCTTTGTGGAGAATTGCAGTAAAGAGAGCAGAGAAATCTCATGTGGATACGTCTTTGTATGATATATGCATATGAGCATCAAGTCCTTCTGTAAGACGTTTGAAGTTGTCGAGAATCCACATGCAGTTGACACCTGATATTTTTGTTATGACACAACAATACTTATTCAAAAATGACTTTACTTCTTGTTACGATCTCGTAAATAGGGCTGACAAGAGTTTGGAGGGGCAACTTCTTGAACCCGCAATGAATCGAGCCTTGTATGAGGATTTATGCATTCTAGGATTCCAGTAAAGCTGAAATCCTAGACAATGAAACAAATCAACATTTGTTTTCAAATTTTGCTAAAACTCATCCGGCGAAGTTGTCCAAAACATGCTGTCATTAATATAACCAAATATGACTTTCGCAGTTTCTGTTTTCCCCACAGGTGTATTCAAGTCGTATAAAAATTCTAATATGCCGGCCAATTTTATCAGTTGTTTATTGTGTATGTATCAGTGTGTACCCCCGGGACGTATGGACCAGGCTGTGAGCAGAGATGTGGGAACTGTGCAGAGGGACCGACTCTATGTAACACAATATTGCCAGTTTCTGTTTTCCCCACACGTGTATTCAAGTCGTATAAAAATTCTAATATGCCGGCCTATTTCATCAGTTGTTTATTGTGTATGTATCAGCATGTTCCCTTGGGACGTATGGATCAGGCTGTGAGAAGAGATGTGGGAACTGTGCAGAGGGACCGGCTCTATGTAACACAATATCCGGACTCTGTCCACTTAGAACACCCAGGTGCATGCCTGTATACTCACCTCCGAAATGTGAATCAGGTACGTTTTAATCTGCTGTTGTCAGTTATAGGTATATGTTACATTTTGCATTCACAGGCAAGCACGTAGCATTTTTAAAGCCACAAAGGGACAAATGGACAAGTGTCGTATGGTTTCAAATACAATTAATGTGAAGATCATTCTCCCCGAGCCTTGTTCTCAGTGTTTCGAAGTCTCAGAACCTAGACTTTAAAACATGAATTAGTATACCAACCGTCCACAAAAATGAACGTTCAGGGTCAAATATCGCAAGCCCAATTCCCAATTGAAGTTGGACCCAAACCAGGGAAGTCAAAATGTCGCACTCACATGGCATGAATCATTCAACAATGTTAGCCGAGATTTGGCGATTTTTGTATTTCATTTGGGTCCTGTTTTGCCATTTCCAACGTGGAATATTCTAGGCTAAGAAGTATTTCACGCTGTACACTGACAGCGATCAGAGGTAAAAAACGACACCTTGTAAAAGGATTGAAGAGTACAGATCTCTCCTTCCGAAAACTAAGCTAGGAATAATACAAGAGATCCCAGAAGTACATGTAGCATTTGTGCAGGGCTATATACATGTACATGAGTACATTAGTCTTAAGTCACATTCCATTTGGTCTAGTCGCGTTTTCTTCCAAAATTAATATATAATGTTAAACTGCCCCAAATTAATTATGCAGTTTTACACTACACTATTTTTTGAAGCTTTTGACGAATGAGTAAAGGGTAACTCGTGCTCCTGGAGAAGGTCTTGTGCCGAATATGAGCATTGCTCTATTTGTGTGGCACATTAACTTCATCTTCAATGTCAAACAAGTAAATGTAACCCTGTTTACGTACTAAAACAAAACTCTGTCGATCCAGCTTAAAATTTATATTCAACGTTGAGTAATAGGTGTAATATAAATCTAAACTCTGAGATAATTCTAAGATACAACAACAACATTATCCACATAATTTTAGGTTTCTTCAACTTATGTCAAGGAAAGACACATGCGTAAAAATATGCTTTTTTCAAATAGATTATTACTGTATACACCCGTCCATATCTATTACAACAGATGGTAAAGAGATTATTTTGACATCTTTGGTGAAATGTTATACCCCCGGAAACCTATTTGTGTCGTCATATTTGCGATCCAAGAGTCTGCATCCAAGATCGGAACATCTAAAAGAGAACCCGGTAATAACACACAACCTTACATCCTCTACTCCAGTAGCTAACAGCATATGGCCCTATATTCTCTACGAAAGAAGCTAACAGCATACGACCATATACTCTCTACTCCAAAGCATAACAGCATACGACCCTATATTCTCTACTAAAGAGCTAACAGCATACACCTGTATACCCTCTACTCCTTGAGCTAACAACATAACACCAACTATCCATATATGAGATAACAACATACAATCATGTAACCTCTAATCCAGAAGCTAAGAGCTTACGGCCCTACACCCTCTACTCCAGCAACTAACAGCATACGACCCTATAGCCTCTACTCCAGAAGCTAACAGCATACGACCCTATATCCCATACTCCATGAACCAACAGTATACGACCCTATATCTTCCTCTCCAGGAGCTACGTGTAACAGCATGTGACCCTAAATCTTCTACACCCGGAGCTAACAATATACGACCCTAAACCCTCTATGCACGGAGCTAACATGATACGATCCTATATCAAATGTGCCCTACTTCAATAATATACATTTATTATAAACTTTCAGATTCATCTGTGAGCTCTCTGGATTACTCGAGAGTGATTGCCGGAAGTGCTGCCGGAATTTGTCTTGTTTTGATCATCGGTGTCATTATCATTGTAATCATGATGTAAGTCTGCACTTGTTTTAACAGGGTGTTCAATCGCTTTATGATATCCCGTACAAATATTGCTACAGTTTTCAGAAAATGAAAAAAAAACAGACAAAGTCTCAAGTTTGGCATATACAGTTTATTAGGTAATTGATGTTTTAAATTTTCGAAACACACGTGTTCAAACGAGTGTGTGTGTGTGTGTGTTTTTGTTTACTGCATTATCATCCCATTCTTTCATTAGTAGGAGGAATCCGCGAAATGTACAGACAGGTGGCGCTGTGGTTTCTGAGCCTAACAGTACTCCAGCGCAGGAGAGCTCCATTCATGCAGAATCCACGACCACAAATGGCATTCATGAGCCGTCAAGCCTGTATAATACATGCGATGCAAACTCTTGTGAAGGTCACTCCTATGAGGCCATTCATGAATACGTCAATCTATAATGAATCACACTGAAATACATTTGCGGGTATTTATATTGTACTTCTACATCACGCAATATATTACCATTGGACAAACTATTGCTGAGGTCTGATCTCTTTACACTGGTTTAATGTGATTGTATATTAAATGTGGTCAACACGCAGTCAGAATAAAAGCCTAACTGAGATAAATTGACAAGAAGCCGTGATTTTACGGGTTACGTGTGAGCTTCTGCCAAATATCACACTGTCATCAATGCGCTGGTTTTACTCTCTATGCTGTTAGTATGTATTTCATATCACTTACAATATCTGTGGTTATTCAGAGGTGTATGAAAAGTTAACCCAGACTTAAACCTTAGTACCGTCTTTGCCTAATATTAAACTCATGGGACTTTTTCCAGATTAAGTAATGTGAGTCTTGACTGCTAATACACGTTTGGACCAGTGAAATCTGTTCATGAAATCGGTCTTTCTGAAACTGTTTCTCGTAGTTAAGTGAATTTACCTAATTATGGCGTAAGTATCAAGCGAGAAAAATTACACAAAATGCTTACTAGCCAAGCGTCAGTATAAAGGGATACAGCATACAAAGTAAATCCAGAGCAGCGAAGATACTGCGCCAGTAGGCAAATGGCCATTCATAACTGCCTTGGTGTTCAACTCAGGATTGTATTCAATCAGTTTTTGTACGTAAATATTTAAATTCATATTTAGTCCGACATTTATATATCTCTCATAGATCGACAATGTTGTGGTATTCCAAGTGGATAATTACAATTTTCAAAACAACTTAAGACATCAATTCCCGAAAGTATGTGAAGGAAATAGAAGAGCCACTAAATCTAGGTTATGTAAGTGTGTGTCAGACTTAACGTCGTGCTCAACAATTTTCAGTCATATGACAGCGAAGTATGTGTACATATATGGTGTCTTCCTCTGGCAAGGCGAATCCACGCCGCCAAAGTATGGTATCATACCGATGTGCCATGTTTCCAAGCTCTAAAAACTTAATGCTGAACACCAAACGAGAAAGCAACCAGTGCCACTTTTTTCAGGCCACCCAAGCGGTCCTAATTGCAAATAAAGGTGGACAAATTTAAGAGAGAAACCGTTGTAATTTTTGAATGATTGATGGAAAAAACATAGACTAAGTAACAGGCTGGTTTTTTAATACATTTAGGTTACAATTTGAAATCTGGGCCTTGTGTTCATTTACAAATGTTTTGGGGGTAATTAATGAGATATGATTATTATAGTATATATGTGAATTGTTTAGATGATAATGTGGTGGATGTTTATAATAAACACAAATAGATGTAGTCCAGTAAACATGACTTTGTGTTGATATTAAGTGTAAAAACCAATAAACATGTAAAGTATTTACTATACGAAACATGTGAAATTCTTCCATAGTAAATGTCACTGTTAACTATAGTAAACTTGTTTTGCATATTTATCGGTTATTTAGGCATAATATAAACACAAAGTCATGCACATTGAAATACGAGTATGTAAAACTATGATATATTTAATATAATGAACACATCTATTAGGTTCTTAAACATAGCTGTTTTATAAATAAACATTATGATCTCACAAAGGCTAGATGTCGACAAGTATATACGTCATTTGAAGAACGGTTTGTTTTATTACCTTCCAAATAGGCATAATTTATAATTTCCAAATGAAACCACAATTTTAGTGGTTTCCTGTTCTGATTTTGGTTTTCTTACGCACTTCATAAATGTGAGTCCAGGAGATCTCTACGTGTAGAAGATTAATGTTTTGTAGTGTATAAATCTATCTTTTTGGTATAAATAATTTTCACAAAAATACATGTACTGTAATATGTCTTGACGAAAGGTTTCCCAACGTTATAGTATCTCAACGTTATGGTGTCCAAACATTACAATATCCCAACGTTTCGATATCCCATCGATATGGTATCCCAACGTTATGGTATTCCAACGTTGTGGTATCCCAGCGTTATGTACCGTGATCTCAGATGGATGAAGCCAGCGTGCATTATTGCTACGTGGTTACTACGTTATGTCATGTGACCTTAACACAATTCCGCTCAATGGTTTAATCGTTGATATTCGCTCAAGGACAGGGTGAAATCGTCGGCGTATTTCTTCGCCAGTATCTACCATTTTTGATACAAGCGAATTCGAAGCGGACACGATCGCCTGCAGAATACTCTGACGTATACGTACTCGGGTACGCTAAATGTAGGAGGTTTTTAGAAATTCACACAATACGCCAGTACGAGTGGAAAAATCCGTGTTGTGTGTCACCGGCTTTAGACATTGTTTATTTGCCGTATGCATTCCTGTGTTGTATTTGTATGTATTGGTAAACCAGTGTTCATGTATTTGGTATCATTTCACAAATGTCTCATTATATATTAATACATTGTTTGAACGCAATCATCTGGAGTTGTCATTTAATGTAGCAGATGTTAATCCATCTCACTGATTAATCTGAAGTATTCGAAGACAGCTGTGGGTTAGATCAGATTTGTTTGCTGTTTAGTTGTAGTGTTACTGAATGAAAGCAAAAGCAACTACCCATGGGTGAATCATGCCACTTGCCAATCAGACGAGTCTCGTGCGTGATAATGAGCAATGTACTTGGATGAATGACAATCACACGAGGAAGTCCTCGGCACAATACAAGTCAGAGTTTACTCCAAGATCTCCCGTGATATTGTCTGTAACCACTCGACTCGAGTTTCTAATCACTCGACTGTAACAGTTGGATATAAAGTATATGTATACACGTTCCCAAAAGTTCTCGGTTTATTTCGTCTTCTGTTGGATGTATCATTTCATAGGAGGATACTTGCACGGCGCGGCAAAAATGAACAAACTACATAAGTGATGGTGGGCAGAAACAAGGTAGTCTTGAACTCACAGGGACCGCATTGGTGACAGGCTACTACATAGTTGCGAGACCCCATAAATATACAATCAGTAGACCTACATGTATATATCCAAACCACGCCTTTGTGTCTGGAGCTTTGCTGAGACGTGAAAACAGACGAGCGACAGTCATAAAGTAAGGTTTCAATTCTGAAAAAGACGTCAAATAAACGTAAAATAAAAAGGTTCCATCAGCATTTAATAATAGTATGTAACAAAGCATTCACTTTGATGCTGTGCGGTTATCTAACCTAAAGGTCCTTTCACCCTGTATGCTCACACAGCTGTAATATTTTTACCGCAGAGTAACCACTCCGTGCACTGAACACAAAGGTCCCTTGACCCTAAATAGGTCCCTGGCTGGCCGTGGAACTAGCCTTTATGCTCTCAGCTTTTGTTTAGTGGTCACCCAGTCTGAAGGTGGTGCGACATTACGGTCTGTCGCTATTAGAGGCAGGACGTATTCACTAGCCTCTCTGTAAATAGCCTGTACATAGTTTAGTGCATTTCCACTTTGTAATATCGTATCTATTTTGCACTCAGCATCCACACTGTTCCAAACGCATAGTTGTGGTCCTCTCTTTAGGGTAGTAGTTCTCGCCCTGGCCCACAATGTTGTGGGCAGGGCGAGTAAATAGACCCTTAAGCCTTAAGCTTGTAATACAGGGAGGTGTCCAACCGGTTGAAGTATACAATCGGCTAAAGGAGTTAATGGGGAGTGGGCCTAATGTTCTAAAGGGACTAATCAATGTCTCTAGAGATGTCTGGAATGTTACAGTGGCTACGCCAACTGTGAAGAAACAGCTGTTGACTATCGGCTTCTCATTCAACGGGGTAGATTGTCCAATATATGATGTGGAGGAGCAAAGGTTCCTGGTTAGATCTCGATGTTCGATCCAGGTGCCTGATGACACTATTCGAGGTTTGATGTCCCGGTATGGCACGCTCCATCACGTCAGCCGGGAACATTGCCTTTTTGATAGGTCACTTGAGAATGGTATGCACCGTATTTACATGAGTGGTGTGACCGAGATCATTCCACAATCAATTTCGGTTGGGAAATTTTAGAATTCCTTTGTGGTACAGAGGTCAGGTCCGTGCCTGTCACATCTCTGATAGCGCAGAACATTTCAAGGCCGACTGTCCTTTAAAGGATAAATGCCTCAAGTGTAAACAGGCAGGCCACTTTCAAAAGGACTGCCCGCTGAGCGATGAAAATGACAATGGCGATAATGACTATAACGCTTGCAATTATAATGATGATGGTGATAAAGATAGTAATGTTTATGAAGTTGAAGGTGACAATAAAGATGAGAATGAAGGTCGAGGAGATGATGATGGTAATTATAGTGAGGGACACGGGAATGATATGGAAATTGGGGTATCTGGCGAGTCTGTTCCTTCCCGTCAACAAAATAAAGTGACTTTGGATAACTCTGCTACTGACAACGAGGAAGCTGGAGAGTGGCAAGTTGTCACTAACTCCATGTCCTCCAGCAAAAAGATGCGAAATAAGCGCATTGATGCTACAAACGATGTCAGGAAGTTAAGCGAATCGCCAGTAGAAGGTGGGCCCCAGAGCCTTTGCGAGGCATCTCAGGCGTCAAATAGCCCGGAGTGGGTTGTCGGTATGAATCAAATCTCGAAGTCCTCCTCACCCCCTAGATCGTCAGAAATTTCGAATACTACGCCATCTTGCATTAAGGAGACCCAATCCAGTGGCGCGGCGCTCTCCAAAGGTGCACTTGGTAAGAGCCCGTCCTTATGGGGTAGTACGTTCAGCCCTGACCCGTCTACAATGTCACAGTTAGACGCTAGAGATATAGCAGATTGAAGATTGAAGTTCTCAGCAATCTGATATGTCTAGGGCTGGTGGAGAATCCAATATGGAGGAATCTCTTTCGGAAATGGATACACCCGAAGACTTGCCTGCCTATACGAATGGCAAGGGTGAGGTCTTGGTACCTGTCTCAACATCCCTGGGGTCGTATTATCGCACATTGCGACGAGACTCTAAAGTTGACAAGGTTAAAAAGCATAGGAAGTTGATAACGTTGTCACAAGAGGATTTTGCTGAGCGTAGGGCAGCGATGTATAAGAACTCCAGGAAAAAGAAAAAGAATAAATAAATATTAATAATGGCTATTACAAAGATCTTACAATGGAACTGTAGAGGATTGAGGTGTAACCTCGCAGAGCTCCATATGTTAGCTCAAGACCTCAATCCTATAGCTTTTAGCTTGCTCTGATGACTGATCCTAGTTATCAATGTCGAGGTTATGTATCTCATCACGCTGTTGCCACGTCTACGAATGGACAGGCATCAGGGGGTTCTTCTCTTTTGATAAGGCAGGGTGTAATACACAAAAGAATGGCACTGAACATCGATTTGCAGGCGGTGGCGGTGCGTATCACACTGGGTATAGTATTAACAATCTGTTCTATTTATATACCACCTTCTTCTACTCTTCACCAACAAGAGCTGCAAAATTTATATGATCATTTACCTAAACCGTGTCTTTAACGCCCATAGTGTTCTCTGAGGTGACTCTAAACGTAACCAGAAGGGCTCTGTATTGGAGGATTTTATATCTAAGAACTCTCTATGCGTCTTAAATAATGGCACACATACTTACCTTCATCCTGCAAAGGGTATTTATTCGGTCCTTGATTTACCTCTGGCTGATGCAGGGCTAAGATCGAAATTCAGCTGGAGCGCCCATGATGATCTCTGCGAAAGCGACCACTTCCCCACCATATTTACCCTTGAGGAGCCGGTATCTTCCTCTCTTCCACGCTTTAATTATGATAAAGCAGACTGGCCCCGCTTTGCTGTTCTGTGTGGTGAAACACTTACTAGCGACCTTTTTCTTGATGCAGTTGATCCTATCGAGTTATTCTCGGATCAGCTAATCGATGTAGCCTCCAAATGTATCCCGAAATCTTGTGCGGTTCCCCGTATTAAGAAACCGTGATTCACGGAGAACTGTAAACGAGCTAGGCGTTTCAGGAAACGTGTTGAGCGCGTGTACCGATGTAGACCATCTCCCGGTAATTTAGACGATGTTAGGCGTACTCCAGCTAAAGCCCGTAGGACTATCAGACAGTCCAAACGTGACTCTTGGAAACGTTATGTTTCTAAGATTAAGCATCGTACCCCTATGTCAAAAGTCTGGAATATGATCCAACGCATCAAAGGCAAGGGATCCAATTTCACTGTCAATCATCTTAAAGACGGGAATAATTCTTTGACAGAAAAACTTGACATAGTCAATAGGTTGGGCGCTTCTTTTGCGCACCATTCGTCTTCAGATAATTACTTGCCTCAGTTCCAGCGTAACAAGGAACGGACCGAGGCAAGTCCTCTTGATTTTTCATCCTCAAATGAAGAATCCTACAATGCTATATTTTCTCTACATGAACTATCCGCATCCCTTAGCAAGGCCCATGACCCAACTCCAGGGCCAGATGATATCCACTATCAGCTTTTACGACACCTTCCAGAATTTTCCTTGAGGGTGCTTCTTGGAATTTTTAATACCAATTGGATTTCCAGGAATTTTCCTGCCTCATGGCAAAACGCTATTATTGTCCCCAACCCAAAGCCCGGAAAGGATTCTACCGATCCAAATAACTATCGTCTTATTTCCTTAACCAGTTGTGTATGCAAGACTATGGAGAGGATGATTAACGACCGCTTGGTTTGGTTTTTGGAGACTAATCAGTTGATAAGCGACATTCAATGTGGATTTTGAAAGAATCGCAGTACTGTTGATCACCTTGTTCGTCTAGAATGCTTTATTAAGAACGGTATCGTTGATCGTGACCATGACGTGTCTGTCTTTTTTGATCTGGAAAAGGCATATGACACTACTTGGAAATATGACATTATGAAAGATATGCATGGATTTGGACTTAGAGGTCGGCTTCCTGACTTTATTCGTAAATTCTTAGACCATCGTCATTTCCAAGCTCGGGTTGGGGCTACCCTATCAGACTACTTTGAACAAGATCAGGGGGTTCCTCAAGGCAGCATTTTATCAGTTACTCTCTTTAGCATTAAGATTAATGGCCTTGCCAGAGTTTTATCTCCTAGTATGAATGTGTCCCTTTTTGTGGACGATCTTGGTATCTCTTGTCGAGGCAAAGGTATGCACACTATTGAGAGACAGCTGTAGATTTGCCTTAACAAAATCCATGCCTGGGCACTGGAGAACGAATTTAAGTTCTCCAAGTCGAAGACTAACTGTGTACACTTTTGTCGGAAGTACTTCCCCCATGAAGACCCCAAGGTATTTTTAGATGGATCCCCCATCAAGGTTGTGCCGGAGGCAAAATTCCTCGGGGTGATCTTCGATAAGCACCTTACATTTAAATCTCACATTAATTATCTTAGAGCCAGATGCCTACAGGCGCTTGATGTTTTGAAGGTTGTCTCTAGTGCTCGATGGGGAGGGGATCATGAAACCCTACTTCAGCTCTATCGAGCACTGATTCGTTCTAAGCTAGAAAATGCCTGCAGTGTTTATGGAGGTGCGTCACGCTCCCAGTTGAAGAAACTCAATACTGTACATCACCAGGCCCTACGGTTGTGCTTAGGTGCTTTCCGTACCTCTCCTGTGGAGAGTCTGTATGTTGAGGCAAACGAGCCTCCCCTGGAGCTTCGAAGAACTAAACTATCCATACAGTATATCACCAAGCTTAGAGCCAATCCATCCAACCCAGCCTTTGATTGTGGCTTCCATCCAGAATTTGAAGACTTATATGCTCAGAAGCCATCCATTGTTCCTCCACTGGGTGTCCGCATCCAGGAACATGTGCAAGCAGCTGGACTTGGGCTGGATACTATCACCCCCATACGCATCCAGGAAGATCCACCGTGGTTATGTCCTGAGCCTCAGGTTAATACCTCGCTCTCCTCCCTGAAGAAATCTTCCACCAACCCTTTAGTATGCCAGCAGGAGTTTAGTAATATGTGTTCAAAGTATCCATTTTATCACCGCATATTCACTGACGGTTCCAAGAATGATGATGGCGTGGCTTCTGCCGCTGTCCTTGGGCCCAGAACCATTTCAACTCGGTTTCCAAATTCCTGTTTTGTATTTACTGCGGAAGCCAAGGCAATTTTGTGCGCACTTCGGTCCATTCCAGAGCTAGGAGGTAGCAGATTTCTCATCTGGTCTGACTCCCTTTCCTGCCTCCAGGCAATTCGGGCTAGTTCGTCTGTAAATCCAGACATTTTGTCTATCAGGGAGATGTTTAAACGACTTAATGAAGATTTTATCATTGTCTTTTGTTGTGTGCCCGAGCATGTGGGTATCAATGGAAATACTGCTGCAGATGAAGCCGCGAAGGCGAAGATATACTGTACCCAAACTGACGTTCCATATTCGGACTTGCGTTCACTTATTTGCTCCTATATCAAACACTTGTTTCAGGCTCAATGGGATGACCAGACAACCAATAAACTGCATGATATTCGTCAGTTTGTTGGTCCAGCGCCTTTCCTTTCACGGCATCGTCTCCGCTCTTGCATTTTGAGGAGGTGTCGTATCGGTCAAACACGTGCTACGCATGGGTATTTGTTAAAAGGAGAAGATGCTCCTCATTGCTTTGCTTGTGATCAACGGTTCACAGTCAAGCACATATTGCTTGACTGTGGCGACTTTGCTCCTGTACGAGATTCCTTTTATCACGTAAGGTCTCTTTCAGAACTTTTCAATTCTGTAGAAAGTGATACTATTTTTGATTTTCTCTCTACCATTGTTATGGTAGGAAAGCTGTGATTTTAAACTACCGTCTGTGTTTGTTATGTAACTCCTGGTGTCCTTTTTTGACTGAATAGTAAATCAATTATCCGTAGTAGATCGACTATTTGACGTTTTATTGTCGCGATAAAACTGAAATATTGTTGAAAGCGACGTTAAAACTTTCACTCACTCACTCACTCTTGACCCTAAATACCCACATAGCTGTGACTTTTGTACCGTAGAATAACCACTCAGTGTACTGAACACAAAGGTCCCTTGGCCCTAAATACCCACACAGTTTTAAAGCTTGTACTGTAGGGTAACCGCTCAGTATACTGAACACAAAGGTCCAAATTCCCTTTACATTCACACAGGTGTAAATTTTGTACTGTAGCTCAGTATACTGAACATAAAGGTCCTTTCATCACAGCTGGGGGAATTAAAATTATGTTCTAAATATTGTGTGAAACATTATGTATATGTATGTTTGGGGTTCTACGTCGTACTTAATTTTTCCGTCATATGACAACGGGGAGGCACTAGATGTGTATACATATGCTGTACTGTGTTTCAACACCGGTCTATGCCGCCAAAGTGCTGCCATCACTGAGGTACATGTACCATGCCGAAGCTGTAAGACGTAATCGTAGGTGTGGCTCAACGCGTAGTATACATGTATGTGTTTATTTTCAGATATACGATATATGTCCAAACGTGTGGGAAAAGGAATATAAAGCGACACCTGGTCAAGAAGCTATGTTGCTTTGATCCAACCTTTCAGTGTTGAACGCAGCAACAATTGCCATTTTTGTCTTTGGTACCAGAAACGGGTTTGATCCCCGGTCTCCCGTATGTGAACCCAATGTCCACTCTCATGTTAACTAAATGAGTAAAACTCTAAATGAGGTAAACGGACAAAAGGTTGTACTTCAAAGTTAACGTGTGACCATTTGCAACTATCACTCTGTCGTCGCTGTAGTATTTTATATTATATTCTCGCATAAACCAGGATTCTGCTGATGGAATAAACATCCCCCGGGCCTGATCCTTTCGCGTTGTTTTGATGTTGTGATATATTCAACGTGATGACAACACATGATTTTGAGTAATTCTATACCTGTGAGTTTAATAAATTGCTAATTAAATTTACTGACTTTTGTTTACATAATTCTACTTAAGCCATGGTGCTAGGGATGGGTAAATTTCTATTAATGGATCATTTACATGAGCAGTTACAATAAAACCTTCAGTCAAATAAACTAACAGGACCCCGTCTTTCACCGGATACATGTGGCCATTTTCTATCACACCGTCGTTGCTGCTCTAGTCTTTCCTCCCTCTGGTGTATTTTTTTTTTTTGTATTATATTTCAATCTTGGTACAGACATAACAGATGTATGCTTATAGCAGCCTTTAGCAAACACTCGGTTTATTTAAAATCTACATGCACGGAGTGTAGTAATGTAAGCACGGATCATACATGTGCAGCTACCTTAGTTCGGCTTATAAAGCCGACGATAAGCACGGATCAAAAAGTCCCCTACATGCCAGTACGCCTCATAGAGTTACCCATATAGGTACGCATCAAGTAGTCACCTAAATGAGGTTAAGTAAGTGCCAGCACAACAATTGTCACCCCAGGATTTGCTTTTCCCGATCCGCGCTACACGCACCACTGCCATATGATATGACTGTGCCACGCAACATACGTGTGTACGGCTGCCTGACTTACACCCAATTTAGGATTACCGAACTACACTTGAGCGACAAATTACGTCCTGTACACCTGGAACCTTATTCCAGGCTGGGTTGAACAGCCATTTTGAGGAATGTTTGCACACAGGATTCATCACGAGTAAGCGTTCAGTGTTCAGGAGCACTGACGGACTTGGCCGGCGGCCATAATTTGATTCTCAGGGAAAGAACGAGCGTCTACAACGGCATTAGTCCAACATAGTAAGTCGTAAAAGATGTAGGGTATCCAGTTCATTCCGTACATTCGAACAGGGCTGGTTCACTTCGGAGGCATAATGGTTAAAACGCCTCAAAGTCGGGTGACCCGAGATCAAACCAAAGACTTAAAACATGGTACTTGTTGTTGCCGCGCTTGGCGTTCATCACTGAGAGGTTAGAGCAAGGAAACATGATTGGTTGGCCCGATGTCAGTATAATGTGACTGGACAGAGTGTCATGTCTGGTACATGCGACATGATACTCCAGTGTCGGCAGCATTTTGGTGGCATGGACTCCTGCCACAAGAAAACACAGTATATATAAACAAATCTAATGATTCCTCTTCGTCATATGACTAAAGAATTGTACGATGTTAAGCCCCATTTTCTAAACAGTGCTGCGTATAGAGTAGGTGTGCTTCGAGATATTGGTATAGGTCTCTCGTGTGTTGAGAGGTACAATCTGCTCACGTTTATGTTTCAATACAATAACGTATATCCGTCAAAGAATAGGGTTTATAACGGCGTGGGCCTGCTGGTGCCTGAATAGCACGCCCAAGTCACGTTACGTCTTTGGCCACCAGTCTTATTTAAAATTGTTGTTATAGGCGTTCTTCCGAAATATGTGTCGCATGATGTAACTTTCCGAAATGTTATAGCAAGTCGTAACATAGGTACAGGAGAGTAACCATATTCTTGCAAACACTTAACTATACAGATCGAATTCACAGGGTTGACATTGTTCTTGCGAACACCAAACTTTACATAGCGATTTGACATGATTGGCATTGTTCTTGCAAACACCAAACTTTACAGATCGAATTTACATAAATGTTATTGTTCTTGTGAACAGTTCTAAGCTCCTCCAACCATCTAACTTTACAGACTGCATTCACAGCAACCTAACAACTTATAGAGATTTTTTACTGCTCGACCAAGACGTCCATTCTTGGACAACTCAGACTTTGTATTTGTCGCTCTGCATTGTTCTGTTATATCATGGATTTCAGTTGATCCGGTCCTTGAGCATCCGAAAGCAAATTCTCTTCGATAAGTGGCCTACAAATGAATGTTCTTTTCCCAACCCCCCCCCCCCCCCCCCCAAACGAATGATACAGTTTGCTATTAAAACTGCAAAAGGCTATAGCTGTGTTTCTTGGCCAGATGCGAGAATCTGCATTGTAGGTCTAAGTATAGCTTGTGCAGTATACTGCCTGGCTGCAGTGCGGTATAAAACAATACACAAGGTCCCAGGATGGCAACTTTCTCGTCATATACACACAATTAAAGACCGGTGTAAGCGGGTAGAATATATACCTTCAGCAGTAGCTTCTGGGACATCTGTGCTTCCAGCAGATTCTGAGCTAGATGAACTTTACTGCTTCGCCACTGATGGGCTGGATCCAGAACGTTGTGTGTTCTTACCCTTTCATTGTGACATGTTTGCGAACAGGTCTGTCTACTGCTCCGGGGTCTGATGTAACATATAAGTATAAGACATATTAATTTCGGTCGAATATCTCAACATCAACGTCATTCCTCCAGCGGCTTTTTAACCCCCAGATGTCCTGAAATGCATTGTTACTATTCCCGCGTCAATCGTGATTCTGGTGGTGAATTAGACATATGGAGACCTTGTCCCACTGACATGTAACTGTTTGTTAAATAAATGCCATGATAACACAACATTTTGTGTATTTTTATGATTTAATAAATTGAAATTAACAGAACAAAATTTTACCCAATTGTACTTACGCCATGGTGATAGGGACAGTAAACTATAGGGTGAAATGCAAATCGTTACTCCATACAACTTAACTTACCTTATAACGTGCCTCTCTAGACTGTTGTGATGTTCACTTTATCGCCCGATGTTACAATGTGCAAGATAGCTCGCTTTATCTGTCAGTATTTATAAAAAACTTTTATATAATCTTATGTGTAACCAAGTGATCAGGACCAAACATGTGTAGGCAAAGTAAAAGTGAAAGTACATGCACATCGTCCTGGTATCTATATTCGTGACCAAAACACCGCGTCGTATACGTCTAAATAAGTAAGATACCAGTGTCTCATTTATTTCATACATCGATACATAAGTAGGCAAAGCAAAACCAGAAGTGTTTTGTACAGATATCTATAGGGTCTTCTATATTGATCTTCTTATTGATCACCTCTCCTTAAATGTTAGCGTCTGCTACAACATAAAATGTCACGCCACACATGCGTGTGTATATGTGCAGTGTATGTGTGCTTCGAGTTTAACGCCGTACTTAAAAGTTTTCCAGGAATATGTCGACGAGAGGTCATTCGATGTACGTGCGTGTATCTTCTTATGACAGAATTCCTTCCCCTAAAATGCTGACATCACTGAAAACATCACACCAAAGACTCCCCGCTCAACCTAACATCCTAGCACTGATAAGCGAGGTTATATTTGTGGTGTAGTGACTTTACCAACTCTGCAGTGTCTATTGCGAAACAAAGATATTTCATTGTGATTGGAGCAGTGTACAATTTTTCAATTTTATGAACTTCAGTGTATGTTTGGAGCTTTATAAGTCACATGCTTGCCATACAACAGTAAAAGATGAGGATATCAGAACTTATAAAAGAGGAAGCCTCATGAGTGCGTAAGTAACTGTTATTCACAAATATAGTCAGTTTCGCTTATTGAGGTCCACGATTTCTTGCACTGGGTCCGATTCCCCGGTTTACCATTCAAAGTCTTTTTCCTTGTCAATACTTTGCACTGGTTTAATTGTGAAAAAATGTCATGTCGTGTCATCCAACACTTCTCTCTGAGCTCTGCAAACACAAAAAAAAAAAAATAAAATAAAATGAAATATTCTAGACTAGGAAGTATTTCGGGTTGTACCCGATTTCAACTCAACGGAAACTCCCTTGTATTTTAAAATATTAAATATACTGCATATTGACATGTTTCTTGTTTCTTTTAAATTGTAACCCGGGGACGTATAGATCACATTGTGAGATGAAATGTGGACTTTGCTTGGAGGGGGAATCTTTCTTTGGTACTATGGTTCGTCATTGCCCTGACAGGATACCAAGATGCATGCCGGGAAATGGCGCCATATTGCGCGATTGCGATGTGTGATACTGGTGGGTTTTTTTTTTTTTTTTTTTTTTCTGAAGGTTTAAAAAAAATGTCGCCCACCTTAATCAACTAAAACTACACCCTGTTACTATTAAAAACATTTCTGAAAACCAGTATATTAGATAATTTTTTAGAAAACTCGACATCTTCAAAAAAATTCTATTTTAAAATCAAATGGTTATAGTTCCCTCCGTTCTTTGTTATAAAAAAAAACCTAACGTTATAACTGTCAAATGGATTCTTTTTGAATTCTACTTGAATGAAAATGACATGTTAGATAGAAGGAAATGTAACCACAGCAATAAAAGTGCAATCTGTTAGATAAAGGTGGCAGTCTATGTCACATATAAAGTATGTCGATATTTTATATCGATATAACTACTCTTCCGTTATATGTAGATAATCGTCCATTTGTCCAAGTACTGATCCATAATTGATGCCTTGAAATTTTCTTCAGTCACTACCAGGCGCAGGACGATTTCAAGAACCCTCTGTTCATTTTTTTAACAGTAAAAACATAGTGTGTGTTTATACTGTACAGTTTGGTAAAAGTTCATCTCGTAGTCAGAGTGCTATAGAGGTACGCCTAAAAACACGAAGCATATGTTTACCAATCTCATCGTGTTAGACCTAAACGTGCGTGTGCATAATTGAATGGTAAGCCAGTGCTCTAGTGAGCATGTGAGGAGAGGATTTCTCCAATAACCCCTACTTAAAGCCGGCTATTGTGTCATATCGGGGACAGCTTATGTGTTTGACGAACTGTGCAGTCGACTATTTTTAAATACCGGTACGGGGAATCAACGGTTACAGCTGTAGGGTATTTTATAATGCAGTCAAATTTTCCAGTATCTACATGTTGAACTCTGGCTATAACAGGAACGAAAATCAGTTACCATTTGCTTTAATCATTCATTGGTTAGGTCACAACGAGTTGCACAATGGCTGACGTGTGGGCCAGAAATACATCAGATCACTTTATATCAGATAAATTTTTAGATTGGTCTGTCCGTCAGTCGTCCCGTCAGTCGGTCCGTCTATCTGTCTGCCCGTCCGTCTGTCGTCTTGAAGGTGTATCGATGTTTAAGCCTGTCGGATGGATGTATAGCCGGCCGGTTGGTTGGCCGGTAGGCGGGTCCGTCGGAAATTTACTCGGAAGTCGCACAAAGCGTCTTTCGGTAAATTGGGTAGACTGGTGAAAGCACGGCAGCTCTGAAAATCGATTGGTTGAAACGCATGGACTTTTGTTGTGGGTTAGAACGATCAGAAATCTGGCAAAATCACCACTGATTATGACTCATACACGCATAGTAAGTCAATGTTTTTTATGTTTTGTGACATTTCAAGCCCACACTGTCGATAATTCCTCCCTGAAGATTACATGCACGTTCGACATTCGTGATATTTCACAACACTGATAGGCAGCATAATCACAAATTCAATCTGCTTGTGTGCAAAAGGATGTGAAATTCACCGAAGTGCTAGAAAACAACAACGGGAATGCGGGTTTAGTGTTATTCCTGACCTGCCACCCATATTAGTACAAAGACGCTATGATCTCGGTAAAATGTTAAATGACATGCCTAGGGAAAAGCATTCTACTGGAAAATTTACTTATTTAATGGTTAGTTTGTTCATAAACTTGTCTAGGACTTGGATAGCAGATCTGCAAAGAGGTCTTGTGATTATTAATTATGGAGACTCGTTTGGAATTGAGCGGTTTACAAATGTCGGATTCGCCTACATTAAAACAACATCTGTCAGATAACCGAAAAAGAAGTTACAGTTATTTATTCAACAGCGCCCCATCTCAAATTGTTGATCATGGCGTTTACCATTCCCCAAACACCTGTATTTTGGACAGAAGGAGAGTTATCAACCAATAAACCAGACATAGGCTAAAGCTGATAATCTAAACGATACATACAGTGTCTGTAGCATCAAAACGACGCAATAGCCTTGAAGTTAGTGATCAACACTCCAAGTCACTAAAAAGGAATGTCATCATTTTAACCTGTTGCCATTTTGTTTTGGTCCGTGTACATGGAGGATTCAGCTACTGTTTACTTTGTGACGTTGTTCTCCAGTCATTATATCACCAGAAAGTAGATGACAAAAATCCCATTTAGAGTTTTTGTTTTACAATAGGTGCACCACAGTGAGGTTAGGACAAACTGCATACAGTAACACATCCAGACTCCACTGCTGTCTGCACGAATCGACTACATTGTTTTTCATTTCAGATATTCCTGACATACAACTCTAAAATCCCTCTGCCGTTTAATGTAAAAAAACTTGTAAATAATTTCAAAAATGGCAGTGTTCAAAACTTGGCTTAGAGTGAAGTTGATAGGAAATTAGGTAACCGGTGTCACTTCCCTCGCAAGACATCCTTGGACTTCAACCTTTCCCCCAGCATGCCACTGGGTTTTGAATAATTATAACGTCATCCATGTGCTATGTACGTCAACTGTATTTGTGACATTAGGAATAAGAAAAAATGGTCTAACTTCATTTTCTTTGTAACGATATGAATTTTCGACATTTCGATGTGTGAATCTTGTGTTGTAACGTATCACTGACTAAAAGCAATGTTTGTTAGCGAGTATTACTGATTTACAGCCAACTGAATATAGGCGACTAGCTGAAAGAAATAGACTATGGTATATGCCATCTGTCATATGGGGGTGAATAAACCTATTCTCCTACACTTCCTGAACAGTCTTCCTTATCCACACTGTAAAAATAGAATCATTTTAGAGTAAAGCTGCACTCACAATCAAAGCCGACTATGTAGCGACATAAAGTGTGGAGAATTAAAAGTACAGTGCCGTCTTGTGTCTTTTCCCAGCTATAGTGCTGTAAGGGTCCGAACATCAGTCACACACACATGGATGTGATGAATTGTTAAGTGTGTCATAAAACCCATTCATACACACATAACAATACAAATTGTATTTTACATAGAATGTGTGTTTACCTTATTTTGGCTGCAACATAATGGTTTCGTTTTACTCTGTTGTGGATCAACATCCCAGGAAGGGAATATAGCGAAGAAATATAACATAATAATTTAAAAGCTACAAGTATTGAAGGGGACTGCAGGTTTATACTTGGTATGTCAGTCCGTCAGTCCGCCATTTCGTCAGTTTGTTAGTCCGTCATTCCGCCAGTCTGTCTTTTCTTCAGTCCGTTAGTCCGTCATTCTGTCAATCCGTCAGTCTGTTGACCCGTAACAAAATTTTGGGCAAGTACCACTAGCGGAAACAGAAAATAAAGACCACAATGCATTGCTCTGGTCAAATGAATATATTGAAGCAGGCGATGGCATCATCGTGCCATGGCTTCGTACCATCACCGGGGGAAGAAACGATGGTACGAAGATGGCGTTATTCGGCTTCCATACCTTTTTCGTATTGTTTTTTGTTTTCAAAACGGTGGGACATCCTGAACTTCAGCTCGGTATCTACCTGGCTTTTCCCAGAAAAGTTACAGGCAACGTACGATTTTGGGCCGTTTCATCCATTTTCAACAAAATTATAACCTGCATTGTTTTGGAGTGGGCTCCTTTATACATATTATCCTGAAGTCCAAAACGAAAGAGCGCATGTATTGTTTCCACAGTATGCCTTCATGATGTTTGTTACATGTACCTTGCCGAGAAACCGGTGAAATACGCCCTTTTGGCAGTTTACCTGAGAACTGGGGTTTTACTCTAACTATTCGTGTAAATAACTTATATCGTATTCAGTCGTTTTTCAAAACAACTTAAAACATCAAATAGCGAAAGAATATGAAATACATGATGTACAAATAGCAAATAAAGCTGGTATCAGAGAAGCGGCCGTCGCTTCCCAATGATTCATGGAAGATAGTCGATATAGAAGGCATGCCATCAAATTCAGATTTAAAACTTGTATTCCATGGATAATTCTGAGGTCGAATAAAAATACAGATATTTCAGTCATACTGTCATAAAAGGAACATCTTTATGTAATAAACATGGTCTCTGTAACAGCCCCGCCCATAGCCTTGGGGAAAGAGGTATTGGATACAAATGCATTGTTTGTATTCAGGACTAAAGACTAAATAATTACTTTTCCTTGTAACAGGACAATCAGGAAAACTGAATTCAAATCTCGCTACAACGTTCTTAACGTATTTTGTGATAAGAAGGTGTATATTTATGTATTCATATAAATGTTTTGGTTTATAATGTGTTATTTATTGGCTGTGTGGTACATAGGAAGGTCTGACAGCAACTTGCGAATGGTCGTGGGTTTTCACCGTGGTCTGCTGGGTTCCCTCCTAAAATAATGCTGATAGCCGTGGTATAGGTGAAATATTATTGAATATGGCGTAAAACACTAATCTAATATTAGGTATTGTATGCATTCTTGTATTGTTTTTGTATGCACTGATGTAAATCAGTGCTAATGCATTTGGTATCATTGTGCACATGTCTCATTGTACATTAATACATTGTTTGAACGGGGCCTTCTGGTGTTGTCATTTTATTCACCGGTTATTAATCCACTACATTACTTTGATTAAAACGCAGCTAACCCTTTACTCAGATTTGGGTGCTGTTTATTTCTAGTGTTACTGGATTCGTTACAGAAGTAACCAGCAACGTTGCTGTGTGAATCATGTCACTTGCCATTCAGACGAGTCTTGGTGGTAACGCGCAGTGTACTTGGCCAGTCCTCTTTGTGCTGAATGACAATCAAACGAGGAAGTTTTACGCACGACACGAGTCACCATTTGCAGCCGTATCTGCCGTGATAGACGCTCTAATCACACAACTGTGGCAAGGGCAAATTGCTCTAAATCCCATATGCGCGCTTACAGAAGATCTCCGTGAATGTAACCTTTTGTGGGATATCATACAGTATGTCTTATAGGAGAATATTTTCATTGCACAAAAAACAGGACGAAACTATTTTTACGGCCTGTACCGTCACACGCCTTTGATGAATAGAAGACGTTCAAAACCAGCTCCTTACTGAATAGATTGGGGTTGTTTTCATCAGAGCTATGCCTGACTTTATCCACCTCATCAGGATAACCGCCATCAAACACTGAAAATACTCTATAGCGATGCGTAAATCACCAAATGAAAACGCACTAGAACTTTTTTAAAAACACAGTGCATAATACCAGAGTCCAGTTTAAGAAAACATGTTAAAATGTAGATTGGTGGAAGGGATACAGCGTCTTTCCAGTCCATTTAAGTGTGACGGCTATAAACAACAATCAGATAAATAAATCAAATGTATGAGTGTCTACATGTATCTGCTAAACTTTGTGTTCACATCACACAGCATCCCAGGAAGGGATTATAAAGGAGAGATATAAGAAACATAATAATTTGAAAGCTATACCGGCACAGAAGGGGTCTACAGGTTTACACCTGATCTGTCAGTCCGTCAGTGAGCCATTCCGTCAGTTTGTTTGTAAGTCATTCGGTCAGCCTGTTAGTCCGTCATGTTGTCAGTCTGTTAATCCGGAAACCGAGGTAAACACCGACCTTTGGCTAGTTACTAACAAACTTGCCCAGAATGTACACAAACTCACACCAAAACGGTGGAAACCAAGAAGTTTTCACTGAATATTTGACTGAGTAAACGGACATGCGAGGGAAGTCGACCGCTTATTGCCACATAGGCCTCATGCACAAGCAGATCTTCAAAGTATCTGTCCAATGCCGATCTGTAGCCCTTTTTGCACTGTCAATAATGTTAAAATACTGTTCGAAATGGCACAACAATGTACAACTTACAAATGTACATCTGACATATGACGGTCATGTGCCCAGCTAAGCTTTCCCACAAGACCCTCTTACCTAAAACTCAGTCCTGTCACCCGGGCAGTCCTCCAAGTGCCCAAACTGTAAGCGACATGAAAAGGTTTTCCGTTATTTTCTGTAAATCTTTATTTAGGTTACCTTCGTATGTGGGAATAACAGAGATCATACAGTCGCAATTAACACAAGTACAACAGACACATTGCCTTGGTCAGCATACGAATTTCTCAAACCGCCATTTTCAAATCACCTTCTCTGAAATTCAAGATCATCTTCTATTTTAACAGTAGTTGGTTATACTTCCCTCTGTTCGTTGTTAAAAACCTAATGTAAAACTCTCAAATGCATTACCCATCAATCTTTAAATGGTGAAGACTTTATGGTTCCATTCCAAACTTATCGTTTTCCGGACGATGCCAAGTGCTGCAGACCCAGTCGTAGCGAAAATGGCGATTAGCGAGCTTTGGTTTGCTGTCAGTGCAACAGGTCCCTTTTTGTTAATTGTAACTTATTATAGTCTTTATTTATAACAAAAAAACTAGATAATATGAAGTCAGAATTACTACATGAAAAAGAAAGCTTGTTTGTCGCACACAGATTGTACATTATAAGGACAGCACACTCGAAACACTGAGATTACAGATCTGTGTTTCAGATGGCTAAAAGCTGAGAACAATGAAACAGACTTCAGATCTATGTGCAGCTATGTCCCAACTCTTTACTAACAATGAGCTATATAGGCTCTCCATCAGTGAACAAGTAAACTTATCCTTGTGCGTCTTGCTGATATGGAAATTTATTACACCAGCTGTAGTCCTAGACTATTAAATATTTGCAGCATATGAGAACAGTTTTAAAACGAATATTGTTTAACTCATAATACGGCGGCCTCCAAGAAATCCTAAATTCACAGAAGCATCGATGTATTATTACTAAGCAGATTTTTGTAACACGGTAACGTAACTTCCTTGTTAGTTAAAAGAAGACTGCCAGTGCAGAGCTGTCACACATCACGGACATTGCACTCGCATTAAAAATTTCCTTTATTTAGTGTCAGGTGACAACTCGAGCTCTACACATTGATACATCCATATTATTACAAAGAAATTGCAGTTAGAGCAGTACTTTTTCTCTATAACCATACAGCGGAGAGATCAAATACTATGGATGAAGTAAAATTCACTTTTTAAGGTATATTATACTAAAAAGTTTCAAACATGACCGTGTCAGAAACAGGGTTTACATGAAAGTCAACAGCAGCTCAGGTAACTTAACGTGTTTAAAAACGTGTTTAACTCCGCCCAATATTCAGCATTCCACTGCTTTTTGAATAATTATGACGTCACCTGAAGCATTATAAATGTGTAGAGCTTACCTGACACTGACTCACGGCAACTGTAGTAGCATGTATGAGTGATTTGACAGACTCTATAGGCGAAATGGATTACAGGTATAGAATTATAGGCAAGGATTTATTTTCATATTATCTGTGTGTACAATTCTTCTATGTGGGTGCCTCAAGACCACTCATAAACAATCTACTCGGCACATATATGTCTTACTGTTATGAGAAGATACTGTGGTTGTCGTTTATACACCTGAGCGAACATGTTTAGTAAATGTGGGAAGAAGTTCCACCTGTACAGATTTAGCTTCTGGAAAGATTTCATATCTTATGAGCATTCATTCTGTCTGGCAAATTACATCGGAATAGAATTAAGGAGCACTGTTATGTAAACTGGCCTTAGAACTGAACGGAGATTGCCCTCAGACATGGAGGACCACAGGGAACAGATCTGCAGAGTTCTTCTCTTTGTGATGGGAATAACATTTGGTAAGTGATCTACATGTACTTCAGGAAAAACGTACCTGTTCATTTTGGCATTATGGAAAACACACACCAGACAAGCGACTTGGGTGAAGCCTGTTTCTTAATTAAGGAAGTTTTCATTAAAATAGGAAACCAGTACAACCATTCTGTTGACAGATAAAAATTTAGTGTGACTATGTCTCTCTGATCTCGTTGCCCTCACTTACGGAGTGCCACTGACTTTCCACTTACTTATACTGGTGCGTGCTTACAGAGACAATAGCTACACCCCTACTTTGAACTTCACATTGGATCGTGATAATGTAGTTTATAATGCTGGCAAAATGCTTCTCTTTGCGAAAGACACAAAAAAGAATGAAAGCATGGTGTCGTCGTGTCTGGTGTCACTGTTCGAAGGCCTGTCTCCAAACCTGCAATTCAAATCCTTGGCAAGTTAATATATAAATGAATCTCTGAATGCGTACAAAACAATACATGTGTTTTAGTGCATGGTATCCAGCCAGATATTAATGTACTGACGAAATTGTCTAGGAATTGATTAACACACCTGGAAACAGGTCTTGTGATTATCAAACATGGAGGCTAGTTTGGAAATGAGTGGTGTACAAATGTACAGATTATCTCACACTATAATGATATATGTAAGAGAAACAAAAATATAGCAAGAGTTATTCACACTTATCTTAGATTATTAATCTGCATGTTTACCAATTCTCCCAACAACTGCGTAACTTGAATCGATTAAAAGTTATGAAACCAGTTAAACAGATAAGCCTATAGACCGTCCATTATACGAAGACAGTGGTATATGACCGCGTGATATCACAGCGTCGCAGCGGCTTTCAAATTTCCGGTCCACATTTCCGATAGGACATTAATTCCACCACTACGATTAAGTTGCATGTAAACAAACATGCATTCCGATCACTGACCCGGAATGTTTGTTTTCAAATATTGTTTTTCAGTATTTACCAGGAGCTAGATGATTAGAAGATTGGATTTAGACGTTCACCAATGTCTACCAGATAGAAACTTTCAGCCCCATGGAGGTGACTAGACGTATGCTACTGCACCGCCCGAATGGTCTTACCTATCCACACTGTAAAAACTGATACTGTATTTTTGAAGTAAATCCTGCTAGTACTGCAGTTTGGACTACTGTTCCTATCCCGGGAGATAAACAACTCTGTCCTGAATGTATTCATGTACAGCCGATTGTGTAGTTACATATTGCGCGAGGGATTATGTCTCATGTTCCTTTCGGAGCCGTAGAGCTGTAAGGGTGCAAACACCAATCACACACCTGTATACACCATTGTATTGTGAAGTTACAGGTAAACTGAGTGTACATAAATCTACAGCAGGTACTTTGTAATAATACATGTATGACGTGGTTTTTGTAGATCTATACTCAGTTTCTCTCCGAAATGCACGCCATAGAACAAACAAATATAAGTATTGTGTAAGCATATACAGAGATCACATATGGTTTAAAAACACCCAGTGAGTTTTTTAGGAGAGGATCACCCCAGACAGCCTCTTCAGTCAATCGGCTAATGTGTCATATCTGTGAAAGCGTATATGTTTGACGAGGTGTGCAGTCGTCTATGTTAACGTCAGCAGTTACTGATTATGGTCATGCTAAGGTAGTCTTCATTCCACTACATATATCATATGATGAAATGTGTCTGCAACAAGGTGTGTCTTACGTACCAAAAACACCTCCAACTAGCATGTGAACAGATATAAAATGAATTCAACAACTCATCATGCCGATAGAAAATCACCAGTCACCAAACAGTGGCCTTCCACAGTAAACACTTTAAAAGTGTGTCTAAAAGCCATGACTTGTGTTATAGCAAAATAGATTTTCAGCTGCTCTATAAATTATTCTGTTAGTCTGTCGGTCAGTTGACTGGTCTGAAACCATAAAAATTCTTGTGGTTAGCGTGCTAGTCCAGCACAGTGACCCAGGTGTATCTCAACTATAAGGCTAGTGTGAGTTCAAGTTCAGCTCTTGCTGGCTTCCGCCCCAGCTATGCGTAGGAAAGTCTGCCAGCTACCTGCAGATGGCCGTGGGTTTTCTAGGGCTCTATCCGGTTTGTTCCCTCTATAGTACTCGGCGCTCTTGTAAAAGCAAAATCTTCTCCTGTACGCAATTTAAAATATATTCTCATTTCGTATTATTATTTATTTGTCAAATAGCAGGAACAAAAATGATTATCCTTTTACGTGCTATACATGTATTTCTGCAAGAATGGAACTTAATGGGATATTTGAATATATCTTACAAATTTCTGAACTTTTCAATGCATTTTTCTGTTTCTTTGTTTTTTTTTTAGTTTTTTTATCTTCCTTGAATTAAACTTAAGCTAAATAAGAAATTTTTCTATGTTTTAAGATTCCCAAGACTATTTCCTAAAAACTTAACGTCAAATTAAAACATCAGATCTACACTTATAATGTACAATAAACGACCAAAAGCTGTCCAGACGTCTCTGTATACTAAAGTTGACTCTGTCTCTGAATTTCAGTTTTGGGGCAGCTGTGTGGGAACTGTTTGAGTCAGTGTAATGACACAACAGGATTATGTTCCGGAAACTGTACTCTTGGCTGGGATGGTCCTACTTGCTCTAGACGTAAGTAACACGTTTCCAAATACATAGTTGTAAAAAAGATATGTGACCATTAGTATACTTACTTACTTGGCAATGTTTTTATCTGTCTGTTAAACAGGCTTAAGTTGAATGCAAGGAACTCATATATTTACATCTGGCATAATACAAAAGATACAAAGGCGATGGCATTTATTACAATCTCTTTTATTAATATGATTGGTGGTTTACGCCGTGCTCAGGAATATAAATTCTATTAGAAACCATATCAACTGGGTGTGAGTTTTAATTGTGAAGACGTTGTTACGGTATTGAAAACAGCAACAGAAAACAGACTCAGTGACTCAATATTACAATGTAAACAATGCTTTATATATAAAATGAGACGTACAGTTTTACAGACAGTTCAACAACAACAACATAAAAAACATACACATCAGTTTTACCGGTCTTTAAAAGTTTCCAGTTCACCTTTGCATCCCAAGGAACGTATTCCAGGAAATCCAACGTAAAGACCATGGGATAAACACACAATTCACACAAGTCACAAGTTGTCCCAGTCAGGTACTTCGCTAGGTTAGCGAACGCGAACACAGTACACAGGTTACACACAACTGGAACAGTCAAGCCTTTGAATGACGTCACACCCGCAGAGCACAACACAGGGTAAATCCAGGCATGGAGGTATAATCCACTTTAGAACAGTCACAGCTCCCGCAGAAACTCACAAACGAGCCGTTCAGAGACGTAGAGTAATGTCACCTTGTGGCAGAACGAACGTCCTTTGCCAAAACTGAAAACTTCAGTTTAGAGTCCGTGACGACCTTGTCGGTCAGGTGAGGTCAGCGTGTTAAACAAATTACACAGTCAACACTGTATAATCATAATAAAGATCCGAACACCAATAAACGTGACTTCCGCAGAAATTCACTTAAACCAGACATCAGTACAACTGTGGTACACAAACGTTGCAGGCATAGAAATCTGTCCTTCCAAACGAAACTGGCATCACCAGCTCATATCAATATAATGGACTCGATACGAGAGCATCGCACACTCTCCTGGCTCCCAGTGGATGCAGCAAAAATACCTCCTCTCTGCACAGAAAACACGGCTTATATACGTTCCAGGTGGATTCAACTATTCTTAAACACAGAATCAACAGCCAATGAAATAAACGAAGCATTGAACAAGGTGCTTTCGACCCGGTCCGCGCTGTACACATATAATAGGGCCTGTTATGCTTTCACAAAGGTCCGCAGACTAACAGTACATAAAAACGTTAAATAGCCATACATAACAACGTCAAAAAAAAAACTTCCAGCTCCAGCATCGACCGATCGGAGAATCCTTTTGCTGGTTGATTTCCTGTGAAAACGTTACTAATATACATTCATTTAAAAAAAAATTGTAAGCTTTGTTGAGATAAATCAGATTATTTTTAGTAAATAATTTATATAGCGTATTTGTGAAATTATCCATTATAAAACCTTATGATTTAAGCTTATAGTCCAGAAATGAACACAAGTCCCTTTAGCGGTTATATGCGTACCTCTACATTTTCTACTACAGATCTGTACCAATTATAAATCCTTTAAAAAAGGAAAATTTGCTGGCGCTCTGGTGCCAAGACAAATGGCATTGACCTTTCCAGATTCGACTGATTTGCCTCCGGCATTATGTCAGCAGCTCTGTAAATCGCCGGGGAAGATGCGACACTTTCCTTTTTCCTCAAATTTGATTCCTGTTTTTGTGTGTTGAATCAGTGAGGATTTAATCCGAAATAAAATCTAGTTTATTTTCGTTCCTTATTTTTAGGGCACTTTTTTAGTATTAATAACCAGAGGACATGTCGTTTGCTATTTGTGTATGCAATCAGTTTTAAACCGTTTCACAATTAACATGGAAAAACAGTCTGCTATCATTTCTAAAACTTTACCAACTACACTCATTTAACAATAAGACTTAACGTCAAACTGGATATGTTATTGTGCTTACGATGACAGGAAATGTGGCATTTAACCAAAGCACGACTCAGTCTTCGGACTATAGCGAGGCAGCGTTCAGCTTCGTCTCCAGACTCGCCGTTGATGGTAGGACTGGACATTACTTTTTCAACAGACCATATACATGTTCTCACACCGGAGGAAATCCACTACCCGCCTTTTGGACGGTGACACTGGATGCACAGTACAACATCTACAGGTTCAGAATATATAACAGGGCGTGTGGCGGAGAGTGTAAGTTAACTTTTAATCCTCCCAAAAGAACCCGACCTGGTGGTCAGGCGTTACGGCTTTTCTTTAATCAATGGCCTGTGAGGTTACAGTCTCGAATCTAGATCTTGCTGATTTTGTGGCTTTAAAGGATACATGAAAATGGGCTATACAACAAAAATTATGTTTCTAAGCCAAATGAAAAGAATATGACCGGAAATTTTTGTTTAAAAAATTCCATTTTTGGGTGATTTTATAACTGTTATTATCCCTCTATATTATGCAAATTTTCCTTTAGCATTCAGCTTTTTCCAGGAATTAGGTCATCGTTTATCTTGTTTGGAACTCGCTGAAAACCCTGGATGTGCCTCGAGCCCGATGAACCGTGTCTCTACAGTGTTTGCAAGGTGACATGTACACAGATACTGCATGGCTTCTTCTGGCCAGTTTAACGCCGCTCCGCGCCCCTACACCATCCCCCATTGGACCTGTTCACCAATCTTCCGTCCCCATTCGCTTTAAAACAACTGTACTTTGAAGCCACTTTGACTCCCCCTCACCCTGCGCCCTTCAAAGTGAAAGTTGAAAACTTTGCTTGTATTGTTATATGTTATTACACATGATATATGTTATTACACGTGATAATCTGCACATTAAGAAATAGAACCAAAGCGTTTCATGTATCCTCTAAGTCCGGTGGTTTGTCCGATACCTGACAAGAGCGTTGATTTCCCACAGGTTTATGTCGCATTCAGGGTTATAAAGTCCCTTTAACCTATAGAGAGAAGGTCATCCTGAATATTATTGAAAATCACGGAAAATGCCACGTAAATAAGGGAGGAGGAAAACATATTGTTGCTAAAGCATTGAAGGCGGCAACCAAGCATTTCGCCAAAAATGTCAAAATGTTATGCCGTTGACTTCAAATCACTCAGAATGAAATCGAATTCAGTCCCTTGACATTACAGATTTCACATTATATCTTTAAGCTGCCATATTAAAAAATATATGCTACGCAATGCAACCCAAAATCCCTCATGGTTAACTTCATATTACCGGAACACATCTGCCGCTGTGTCATGAAAATCTGTTCACAACTTTAGGACGAGCTGCGTTGATAGGGTCCGTGTTTTTTTTTAAGTCAATACTAACTTTTTACATAGTAACACTCGAAGAAACTTGATTAATAATTCACAAAATTAACCAAAACATCTCGCTCTCCTGGACATATTGTCCCTAATAAACCTGTCAAGTTTGGAGAAAATCTATTAAAACTATTTGGGTGACTCAGATAAATAAAACAAACAGACATACGGACTAAAATGCTCGTACACGGCTAGTCATAGAACAATTCCTGATCATGGACACTATGAATATGTTCACCAGTTTTTCGTACTGTGTAGTGGATCAATGCAAACATCCCAACTTTAAAGAAATTAAAATAAGAAATGTTGACGTTAAATGCTGAAGTTTTTTTTGTATACATCAGCGCTTTCCTCAGCCATACAATGATCACTGTATTAAGTAGACGCATGACATTTACATCGTGTAGTAGATATAAACACGCATGTCCTTCCAACACAAATGAAATCTACTACTTCTATATGTACTTCCGGGTAACTCTCTTCCCTTATGATTATATACATGCATATAATTTTAACACACTGTGAAGCTAATTTTAATAATCAAAATGATCCTCGGAAATTTGACTACATTCTGTTTTATCGGTTGGCGTATATACTTCGCTTAAAGTATTCAACAGGCACTAGTTCTAGTCCACCAAGTCATGTGCTTTGTGCTTTAGGTGGCACCCGGCTTAACGGTTTCACTCTCTCCGTGGGTAACTCCTCCCAGAATTACAAAACGTGTTACCAGGACACCACCACAGCCCCAACAGGTCGCGGGGAGATCATCGACGGAGTTTGTAACGGTGGTCCTATATTTGGGGATACCGTGAGGATTATGATAACTAATTCTCCATATCTTACCCTATGTGAGGTACAGATTTTCGGTAAGTATTCTACCAATACGATTCACAGCATCTACAAAAGAAGACATAGCCGACAGCTTCAGTAATTATTTTTCTGGCATTTAACCTTAAATCAGAAATACCGCATGCTACATGCGGTTTTTCTCAATACCTTGGCCAGCCAATCTCAAATACATTTTATTTTTCTCCTGTCTCACATGCAACCATTTCTTTGACAATTGACTCCTTAAAATCTTTTGCATCTGGAATTGATGTTATCAATATGTCCGATCTCAAACTAGTTTCCGAGTATATTTCTACTCCTATAGCTCACATCATTAACTTATGTTTCAAAAGGGGTCACGCCCCGGGCTCATTAAAGATTGCTAAAATTTCACCCATTCATAGGTCAGGAGAACCCTATCTACTCGAAAATTATCAACCAATATCTGTCCACCCAGCGATAAGTAAAATATGTGAAAAAACTGCAGCAATCAATATTACAAATTATCTCGAAGAAAATAATACTATTTCGTCAGACGAATATGGTTTTGGTGCCCATCATCCACTATGCATGCAGCAGGTTCTTTACACCATTTTCTTGCATCTGCTAGAAAAAGGAACGAAACTAATCTTGTTCTTTTTTAAACTTTTCTAAAGCATTTGATAGCGTGGATCACAAGATACTGCTGCCTAAACTTAAACATTACGGCTTTCATGCCAAACCACTCCTATGGCTGTCAAGATATTTAGGTGGCCGAACTCAGTGTGTCCAATGTGAATCCACAGTTTCCTCTTTTGCCCAAGCTATCTGTGGAGTCCCACAGGGGTCAATCCTAGGGGCCATCTTATTTCTTCACTATATCAACGACATAACTAGTCTCACCACTGTACTGAAATATGTATTATTCGCCGATGACACAAGTGTGTCTATCTCATCCAGAAATATAAACGAAGTAGTCACTACCATGTCTACTGAACTCGAAAAGATTAGTGACTGGATGACTTCAAACAGGCTATCATTAAATATTAACAAAACCGAATGTATCCAAAACGAAATAAAAGATTACTTGATGAAACAATTCTGACTTATTTTCAAACATAAAATTGTCTCATAGCCATGCACCACGGCATTTCTTTTGAACACTGCTTTGTGTTCTTCTTAAATATGTAAAACGTTTACTCTGCTATTATTTACTTATATTTCACCTACAACCAGCGCCATCTTACATACTTGTACTTCCTCGGAATAGATCAAGCCCTTTGTGACTTTATTCTCGCCATGCTTTATTTTCTGTCAACACGGTTTCTAATCACACTTATGGTGAAAATACTATACAATACATGTAATCCCAATGGCCATGTGCTAGGAGCACTCTGAAGGCTATGATAACTAATTCCCCATTCCTTACTCTATGTAAGTTACAGATTTTTGGTAAGTTATCTGAGATCACCATTTACGCCATCCACATGTATAATAGTTATTTGCATGAGAGCGATTTAATATAATGTGACATCTAACCAGTATTAAAGCACACAAAGAAAGAAACATTAAAAGAACCTGATATTTGGTTGACAATATTACAGCGTTTCATTATGTAAAGAAACAAATGTTTCCACCATTTTTCTTCTAAAGCGGTGGGAATGAAGCGCTCCTGTGCAACCTTGTCTATTCTCACTACACCATTGAAATAAAATTAGATTTTTCTGTTCATCAATATGTTGAATACTGTATCAATATGCTCAAGTGATAATGCCAGTTGGCAAGATATAAAAATATACTGTCATTACTGCAGGTCTAATGCAAGTCATGGTGAAAACATATTCTCTAATTACGAACAGATTATACAATGGCAAAATGTTTTTATTATCCTTTGGTGTTTGAAAGAAGGCCACAGGTACGAGACATTTTACATGGGTGGGCTGTGTCTTTCAACTCAATCCCAAACACAGCGGTGCCTTTACACAATCATAATCATTGTACAATATCATAGTGGTGAAGATCGTGAAGAGTTGTACACGCACAATTTTAGCATTGTCGAAACAGAGATACGCTAAAAGGTCATTCTTCACCCAGATGTGTCATATATCGGAGAATCTTACTGTTTATTATCACATTATTAATTAAAGGAAGACAGTTTAATGTCAAACGGTAACAATCTGTGAATAAAACAGTTCTGGGTGCATGACATGGATGAGTTTTAGTAGTTAAAAAAAAACAGAAATAGGCATATTATTCGATTACGTGTATAAAAGGTATTGTCTTCTGGTTGTTGGCGGGAAGATTTCTACCTTTGTTCCCTATGTCGTAGTGAAAATTCCTAATGTGTAAGCCTACTGTATCAGTTATTTATTTTGTATATATTAGTATGTACCCCCGGGACACATGGAGCAGAGTGTGAGAACATATGTGGGAAGTGTGGTGTTGGACCGTCTGCCTGTAACACATTATCGGGGCTCTGTCCCCAGAAGACACCCAGATGCTTGCCGGGATATGTTGGTGAGAAATGTGACAGAGGTAAGATTTATGTAGGCAGTGACATCGACGTGAAGAGATAAGAAATCAAGAGTAAAAGTGAAACGAAGTTCGAATGAATCAGCTTATTTTGTAACAGCCATTTGTTTTTAGCGAAACTGAACTATTCACGTATATGTAAATATCAGTACAAAACATTGTTCAGAGATTTTTCTAGAAAATACCTATACGCCCTATCTAAGGAGATTTCTGAAATTTGGATATGACTTTTATGGTTTATTGATATAGCTGTAAGTTTTACAAAGTTAGTTTGACTGCAGTATTATATACGTACACGTAAGCATTATTATTCTATTTGCCCGTGGGACAGCTGAAGGCAGTACCATCTTGAAACAACGGCGTAAAAATTAAACATAAAACATAGAAGTGTGTACGTATTAGATAAATTATTCAAATATAAAAGGTATTGTCTTCTAATTGCTGCATGGGAAATAAATACAAATTATCATATTATTATCGCTGTGATGCTTTGGCGAATCACATTTTCTGAGCGTCGTTTTATTAACTGTGTTTGGTAAATTTCCATCTATATTACACTATCTATCTGTCGCGGTCATGTCGAAAAATGCCCATTTGTAGGCCTACTGTATCAGTTATTGATCATCAAATAGACAGGTGCAAAAACATTCTTAGGCTGTTTTACAACATATTCTAAATAAAACTGTTATGGATGCATGAGATGGATGAGCTGGATTCATTAAGAAAACAGAATCATTAATGTATTGCCTTTCAACTGATGAGACAAACTTTGCAGTGATCATTTTTTCCGAGAGTCGTTTTCTGTTTATTGTGTTTGTGATACTTTCTATGTTCCCCATTGTCGAGATCTTAGCGAAAATGGCCTATGTGTATGCCTATGTTATCAGTTGTTGATTGTGTATGTATCAGAATGTACCCCCGGGACGTATGGAGCGGACTGTGAGAAGATATGTGGGAACTGTGCGGAGGGACCGACTGTATGTAACACAATATCCGGGCACTGTCCACAGAGAACACCCAGGTGCATACCGAAATATGTTGGTGAGAAATGTGACACAGGTAAGTTTTATACAGGGCAGAAATTCGATTACAACGTCAAAACTACAGGTGAAACAATGCGCAGATGTTTTTATTTTATGTCGTATTAGTCCTTTGCTAACAAAGAAAGAAACTGTTTATGTATATGTAAATACTTGTACAAAACATTGTCTAGAGAGTCCTGTACAAAGAACATTTACACCCCATCCAATGACCTCATTGGAACTTATATATGGCTATATGGCCTAACAGGCAATTTGCTTCATCTTAATTTCATCTTGATAGTACGCCCGCTTTAATTTAAATTCCCCGGGGTATATTCTCTCTTCAGCAAGTTTTTTTTTTCGCCTTGCGTTAGTTATAGATTTTAGTTTTGTAAAATTACCTGACGACAAGTAGAATTTGGCAAAATAAAAGGTATCCAGGCCATGAACGCTTTGTGCCAATAATTACAATATAGAAGACTTAAAGCAGTTGCTATATAAAACACTTAAAGGCTTAAGTAAAACCAGAGTAGCGACCACAGTGAGGCAGCTGGCAAATGGTTACACGTAACGTTTTAATGATGACTGAAAGACGCAGGCCACATAAAAATTATAAAACAATAATACAACATTATCCAACCTTCGGCCAAAGGTCCCTGGTACGGTAAGGCAGAGAATCGACCCCAGAGAGGTACGATAAGAAAGTTCAGAAATCAAAATCCCAGCACAATTCTGTTCAAATTTCAGAATCAGAAGCATAAAACTCGGTCTCCGCATCCATAAAAGTTGTATGACCACAAAAGATATGGTAGTTTAGTAATAATCCACAGAAAGTGCACTCTCAATGAAAAACGGCAATTTTTCCTTTAAAACAAGGCACTGTGTTTTTCATTTGCTGTATCAACGTTACGAAGAACAATATCTAACCTAAATATTCATGTACGTTCAAATACGAGCTGTCAAAGTTTTGATTAACGATTGTCTTCATATGTAAAACATGCACTTTGTAATGCAATCAATTTTGTCATATTTTAACAATTTTAAAAGGCGTATTTCTGCCTTATCCTGACAGGTATTGCTTATAGTAGAGTTAATTAACGTAGTCACTGTGGAGACAAGACCACAGTTCCGTAAGTAAAGAAACAATAACCGGCGCATCGACTTGGGAGTATACAGACTTCCTTAGTATTCATTTGAAATGAGTCAAGTGACTGAATTACAATTTGCTAGATTTTCCAACTCCTTCCAAATCAAGAGCATTTCCCATTTGCTAACAACATAATCGTTATTTACTTCCATTTGTTCCATCATTATTTAAAAGTTACATGTCCGAAACATTTTGTCTATAATTGCTCTTTTTATTCTGTATATCTTCTTGGTTTTTAATCCACACATTTATGTTTCACACTGGGGCCTACGTGGCTCAGTTGGCTAGCGCACTTGCGCAGTGTAATGACCCAGGAGCCTCTCATCAGTGCGATCGATGTGAGATCAAGTCCAGCTCATGCTGGCTTCCTCTCCGACCGTACTTAGGAAGGTCTGCCTGCAACCTGCGGATGATCGTGTATTTCCCCGGGGCTCTGCTTGGTTTCCTCCCACCATAATGCTGGTCTATTCATTTCGTAAACATTTTATTTACAGTAGTGTTATTTGCGATGTGATACTCCGCATAACTCGTAAGCAACTAGGTGATAAGAGTTATTATTACCTGAGGATTAGCAGAAGATGAGGACAACACGAGGTGAATGTGTTCTAGAGTACTCAACAGCACTTCCAAAAGCCAAGCCCTACTGGAAATAAATGAGATATTTGTGTTAACCTGTTAAAATGCGTTAGTCTCATATTTCATGTTAAAAAAAGATTGTTTACCTAGACAATCCAGGCTATTTTTTGGAACTGTTGACTACTGAATTTAATATTTGATTTTCAAAAAAGATTATTTACCTTTAGACAATTCAGGTTATTTTTTTGGAACTGTTGATTAATGAACCAGTAAAATTAACCCGTGTACCTGAAGGTCTGGTGCAAAATGCGAGTGTTGATCTATCTCTGTAGCATTTCTACTTTACCTTTGATGCCCAATAAATATACGTACACCACTGCGTACATTGTGAGAGAAAACTATTAATAAGACTTCAATTGATTCAGCTGGAACCTGAGAAAATGTAAGGTTCAGTAACGGCTCTGCTGTATATCTGAGAATCAAACTTGTTCGAAGATTCGACTGCAACGCCATATACATAGTTTTAGGTTTCTGTATCCTGTGTGGAAAAAGATAAAAGCACAAAGCCTGTTCTAAGTAGCTAATCAGTGTATGCACCCGTCCGTTTCTCTGTTAAACGAGGTGATATATACATGATTTTGGTAGGTTTTCTGCCATGTTATAGTCAGATACACATACATCATAAGGGCGTCTCTCATTGGGAGTTCCCCACTCTCAAACTACAATTCTTCACACACATTTAATTGATATTATTTTATTACTAATTGTATCGGTGTTTAATTTTTAAAAAAATGGTCACCGCTACATTGATGTCAAAGGCAACAAAGACTTCTTTAGTTCCACCACTTACATGAGTTTTTCATTAATAACATTTATGTGAAATTCCGGGAAACCATATATCAACTGTGTATAGATTGTGTACCGATGGGTACCAATTGTGCCCCCCTTTTGGCTGACATACCTCTTCTCGTATGAATATGACTATACAGAAACTGTTAAGGAGTAATACCTTACCAGGCCCAATTTTGTTCATTCACTAAACGGTATATTGATGATCGGGTATTTCTAAACAATCCATGTATAACAAAGCCTGTGAAAGAGATATGTCTGCCTTCGCTAAAGGAAACCCCCGACTGTCCAGATGGTACATCTTATCTCAACCTGCATTTGTACAAAGGCCAAAGCAAACTCCGCAGTCTGTAAAAGAACAGCGACAGTTTCATTTTTTTTACATTATAAATACTTGGTGTATTACTTGGACAGCAATATACCGAAGGGTCCTGCATATGGCGTGTACACATCTAGCCTAAAGTTATGCAATGAGCATAATTCTCTTGTGAGCAGACACCGACAGACCATGCAAAATCTCTGACTCTGTTTCATGAATGTACGTAACACGAGGGTAGGGCTGTTATATTCATAATGTTGAAATAGATCGTCCAGTTGAATATATGAGCAGTCGCAATCAACGCGCGACTGAGATACGGTACATATTTCACTATTGACAATTTATATTCTAGCACGGTTCACGATTTGAATACTGATTTCACTCAGTGGCCTAGAACATGGATTTCGCCTTTCATACATCATTAAAAACTACTGACTATTTCTCTTCGCATGATTGCGTCCTATTTTCGTACTCCATATATTTTCGCAGTTCTTTGGTAGTTTGTCTTAACTGTGGTTTTGGAAACAGCCCTTGCGTTTATTGACCGGGAGCGTTTATTTTGGTTTACGGCTGGTACATTATACGAATGTCTGTTTCGACCCAAACCTTTCCGACAGTTTTTTTCAACTGATACTTCTGCACACTTCTTTGTCACTAGTCTATATCCAACATCGGGACATTTCAAAGAACAATGAAGTTGATATATTGTTTACGAAATCAAACCAGGCCTTTGGGAGTGTCGAACTAAAATGTTTACATAAATTGTGATCCACTATGATCCAGAAATGATCTTCTATCTACAGCAATGTGAGCACGTTGTCTAATAGTCATATTGTGTTGAAAACATGTATGACGCTATCGGGTTAGATGGTAAGAGCTTAAGGCCTTACATGCCTATCCACTATGCCAGGGGCTAACAGTACACGACCTGTATCATCAACGCCAGAAGCTAACACTTTTGGACCCCATATGCTCTATGGCATAAACTAACAGCTTACGCCATAATACCCTCAACTCCAGGGCTAACAGCACACAACCCTATACCCTCTACTCCAGGAGCTAACAGCATAATATTCCTCTACCCCATCAATTAACAGCTTACAACCCCTCTACTCCAGGGCTAACTTCACACGACCCTATATCCTCTACTCCAGGATCTAACAACACACCACCCTAATTCCATTCTAAATACTTATTTACAAACTTATTTTGATTTTAACGTTTCAGACTTATCAGATAACTCTAAGGATTACACGGGAGTGATTGCCGGAAGTGCTGTCGGAATATCTCTTGTTGTCATGATCACCGGAGTCATTATCATTGTTATGATGTAAGTCTGCACTAGTTTTAAACCTGTGTACAATCGCTTTATGAGTAATACATGTACTGCTACTACTGTCAGGGTTTTCGGAAAAGGAACAGAACGCACTAGGTCTCAAATTTACTATATACAGCATAGTATGAAATAGATGTTTTAAATTTGTGATACACAAGTATTCATTGTGGTTTTATTTTTTTGCCTCATGGTCATCCCATTTTTTCCATTAGCCGCAGAAAACCGCAACTTGTACAGACAGGTGGTGCTAAAGTCCCTGGACCAAACAGTACTCCAGCAGAGGAGAGCTCCGTTCGCGCAGAAGATATGAATAAAAGTGAAATGTCTGAGCCGTCAAGCTTGTATGATACACGTGATGAAAATTCTTGTGAAGATCCCCCCTATGAAGCCATTCGTGAATACGTCAATCTGTAATAAGACACAGAGATCTTGAAAACAATGTACAGGCTGTTATATTATATTTCTGCAAAAACCGATATTATCCTGGTTAATAAAACCTCTCCGACATCTGGTCCATTTGTGCCATTTTAATGTGATTGTGTATCAAATGTGATGAAAACTAAAATCAACCCTAACTGAGGTAAATTAAGTCTCATGGCAGACGTCACATGCAGTGCTGTCATTGTGTTTGTCGAATTTTGATTGGATAATATTTCATTACAGGTCGTCATCGCGTTTCATCCAAGAAGAGAATGTCGCCATCGGCGTCTAGAAACATTGCTGGTTTTACCCAGTTACATGGCAAATGTCATTAAAGGGTGTATTATTGACGATGTACTGAATTTAAAACAGTTTATGCTTCCCAGTTTACGATAGCAAAATCTAAAACCGATATATTGGATTTCACCTCATGCAAATCTAATGGCATTTAGTCCAGACTAAATTTAATACCGGTCTTAACTGCCAATACACATCTGAACAACAACTGGGGCTTTCTGGGACTGGGAAGTTTGGCGCGAATGTCGAGCAAGACAATGATGTGATCTTCTGAACAGATAATTGCAATTACCAAAACAGCTCAAAACACCTTTCCTGAAAGAATATAAAGGATATGATATACAAACGACAAATAAAATTGGGAACAAGTAACAGAGAAGCAGTTGTCTGTTTGCTATGGTGCATGGAATACAAGCAGAAAAAATAAGTGTTTTGTTTTTAAACACATATCTGGGACAGTTTGGAAACACATCCCTAAAGTTACAAAACATAGTTTTTTATGAATAAACACCGGTATCTAATAAAAGGTATAAGGCGAGAAGTGTTTATATGATGTGCCATCTAATAAGACATTATTTGCAATTTCTGACTTTGCAACTACATTTTGACTCTCGTGATCTGATTGTTGAAGCGCTTAATAAATTTACGCCCAGGAGATTTCTAACTTTGTAGTATTGAAACCTCCGTATGTTTCTCCAGTCTAGATGATCAATTGTATACTTCCGATTGCAGCGTGTATTTTCTTGGTATAAATACTAAAATATCGAGAAGGGATTATATCTGAACTGATGTTGATCGTAATTTTTGTTGAGGATCTTCAAGATAGTCTGAGTCTTCGTTAATATATTTGAAGTAAAATTATTCAATGTCCTGATAGAGGGTCTGACCAAGAACTCTCCATGGTATCCCAACGTTATGTACTACGTCAAAGGTGCATAAACAAAGCGTACGACGTAAGGAAGACTAAACAATCATTTTACCTTCAGGCAGGGTATTCAGAACTCCTGAATTCCACTTTTAGCCTAAATCACGCTGTAACGTTATCACGCTGTAATAGGGCGGTGTATACGTGTTGATTAGTAGAACGTACATTATAATTAACGTTTAACATGTTAAAAGGTGTGCTTATTTGTCAAAAACTCGCGAAGAACACATGGATATTTTTTTTACAAATACACGCAGTATTTTATAAATACTTCCATTTTTTATATAAATGTATTCATTTATGTCGTCAATTGCATGAGTTTATCGCATAAACGGGGCGATTTAAGTCTTTAAATGTATATGAGTTAACATTATAAGACGGTTTTTATATAAGTTGTTTGCATAAACATATTTATGTATGTTACAGTTCAGCACAAGGCACTTTTGTCTGTTGCAAAGATTTGTTTTTCACGCGTTTAATTAATTAAAAATATTGTTCATTTGCTGTATACATTCGTGTACTGTTTTTTTCTATGTACTGATGTTAACAAAAGTTGATGTATTTAATATCAGGGAAACTTCAGAGGTTATCATTTTTATCACCTGATATATACTTGAATGATTAATTTGATTTATAGGTAGATATCACTTAACTCAGACTCATGCGCTCTTTATGCGTAGTGATACTGAATCAAAACACAAGAAACTAGCAAAATGGCTGGGTAAATCATGTCACTTGTCATTTAGACGAGTCTTGTGGATGATAGTGCACACTGTACTTTGCCAATCATATGTGAGCTTAATGGCACTCAAAGGAGGTAACGCAGTAGGTTGTACTTTTCCCCAGAACTCTGCTTACTCTCAATTAAGACATGACTTTATATCATTGTAAAATTAAAAATCTAAAATCACCATATGACGATATTTGTGCGCATGACTTTCAGTTACTGTATGATAAACCTTTCTTTGCTGGAAAATATTTGATAAATATTTCCCAGCATTTTAGTTGAGGCTAAGCGGAGTTAGCCAGCATGAGCTTGACTTGAGCTCTCAGTGGTCACATTAGAGAGATGTCCCCGGGCCATTGTGCCACACTTAACCCCTCGACCACTGAGGCTTCTCAATACTCAAGAATTTTTAACGCACAAAACGGTGGTCAGTTTTATTCCTGAAAGAAACCGAAGATGCGGGAGATAATCCAGCGACCTTTGGCAAATTACTGATAAAGTTTAGCATGAGTGATGTAGAGATATGCTAACCACAATGGTGTGAGACAAGTGGTCTGTAAGCGGCGTTCGTCCACACGATGGTAGACGGCGATTTGTAGTCACGAAGACCACACCATAGTAGACGACGTTTTGTGGCCATGAACACCGCACGATAGTAGACGACGGTGTGTAGATACGAAGATCACAAGATGGTAGACGACGGTTTGTACTCATGAACACCACAAGATGGTAAACGACGGTTTATAGTCACAAAGAGCACACGATTGTAGACGACGGCTTATAGTCACCAAGACCACGTGATTGTAGACGACGGTTTATAGTCACTAAGACCACATGATTGTAGACGACGGTTTATAGTCACCAAGACGACATGATTGTAGACGACGGTTTATAGTCACAAAGACCAGACAATGGTTGACAACGATTTGTAGTCACAAAGAGCACACGATGGTAGACGATGGTTTGTAAGTAGTTATACAGTCTGTATAGACAGTTCCAGTTGTATTTTGGAAAAGTAAAAATGAACTAAAAATGTAATTAAAAAAATATGTGATGGTCACCTCAAATATTTAATGCATGCAGATGAAGGGAGTGTGGGCGTGAGGGAGAGCGGGGGAGTAGAAGGCCTAGTAGTACATAAGTGCTGTTGATTGGTCATTAGCCAAGCTCGGAACAGATGGGCGAATGTATTCCGACAGTTGGAACTCGAATTGTGCGTGTGAGTTTGTTAAATGAAGAAGAACGGATGTGACGTAGATACTCGCCCTGGTATATTTATAATCAAGCGCTCCTCGGGACAACCTTAGCGCGTCTTTGGCATTTAAAAAAACTGTTCGACGGCGGATATCTACAAAACTGCTTTACAGTAAACCTTTCCCAAATGAGGAAAAACTCTAATTAACTAGGCATTGTTCAGAAGATAATAATTAGAAAAGATTGCTTACACTCAGTGAAGAACGAAAGTTTAATTAAAATTCTCACAATTGTCACATTAGCGTACGCATAAACAACACAAGTCGCTGATAAAGGCAATATACATTCTTAGAAGAGTCAAGACGACCAAACAATCGTCAGCATGGCAACTTTAATTGCAAAGTTTTCATGCTATAAATGACACTCACCCGTCTGGGTTATGCGTGCAACTTTTGTTTGAATAATATGAACTGTATACTGAACTGCTCTAAATTGTTCCAGTATGTTTTATGTAACAGCTCCACGGCGTAAAATGTTATAGACATTCGAGAAGCATGACTAGTTATTATTGCTCACGCTCAAACTATGAACACGGAAATAATCACAGCGTGTGACCGGTAGAGATAAGATCTGGTAATAACCAGTATGCAAAAGGAATTTTGACAACTGGTGTATTCGACATTAGCGAACAATTCGTCGCCAGACAGCTTAACCAGTAAAATATGTAGTCTTTTTACCTCACAAAAAGAACACAAATTCGCTTATGTACAAACTCTTACCAAGCACAATAACTAACGTATAATTGGGAGAAAAACAGCTTTGAGAACAAATGGTATTGACTATAACGCTAGTGCGTTGTAACGTTAACAGAGAATTTTAGCATTACTGTAGTTTCAGTGCATATTAAGAATACCCCTTTGGCGTTGAGCGTCTTATGCAACTCTAGCTTTAATGTACATTTACTATACTAACAGACACTTTGGGGAAAAGTGTAGATAACTATAGTGTACATTGCTGGTAGATCTCATACAGGAAATAAATCACCTACGTAGGTAAACAAATTGTATCTGGATGAGCTGTTTAAAATCAAAAGAAAAGGCTAATTGTGCATGTTTGAAAAAAGTTTAAGCTGTTATACCCTAAGGCGAGCAATTGTTTTTGCAGACATTCATTTAAGTACTTAAGAAAAAAGATACAGTTTGTGGTGAAAACTGTCGAAATACACACTTCGGGTATGAGTCTGGTGCTTGGACGGGTGACTATGAGGCCGCAACCTATAGATGTTAAATAAGACACGTGGTTTTCAAACAGCAATATTAACTTCTAATCTCTTTCCGATTGATGCATGGTCGTACGAAAGTTCAACAAAACAGTAAAGAAATCACGTGTAAATCATGTAACAGTGGCATATAGATTTTAAATACTTTTTTAAATTTTGAAGAATACATGTCCGTGCAGTTTTTTTGTTAAGCCAGTAACAACTTTTATTTGAAATGTACGCAAGGTCGCAAGAACAAGGATAATCGTGTAATTTTCACCTGTATACTCAAGTTTCGCTAATTGTTTTTTTGTCTGTAAATTCCATTCTTGCCTCATCTTACTGGTAGGACTTGCTGAGTGTTGGACGGCCAATTTGCGAGATTAGCTGAATACTACAAAAGGATACAATAAACTCTTCCAAAGATGTGAGTTATTTTGAAGGAACTGAGCGCGGCGTTGGTTAGTTAAGGTCATTGGAGTGGTATGGCGATCGCTTTTCTTATGGACTGATTTTCTATTAAACAAGATGTGACATTAGAGATAGTTACCACAAATGGATTTGCAGTGTAGATGAAATACCCGGGATTAAACATGCATGCTACATGTCGAGAGGTTGTAAATTCACTTTTGACATAATAGCATTCATTTTTGTTTATTGCACACCAATGTAGACTCTCGGCAGCAAGACTGGACAACTTAATTGCGATATATGCTTGGCCCTAACATTAAACAGTGCATAAATTTAGACCGACTGTACAGCGATAGCCAACGTGCTGGAAAAAATTGTTTATGTCAACCAGTCTCACATGCCTCGAGAAGTAAGATCTTCCTAGATAAGAGAAGAAAAAAACATTTAATGAACTCTTGGGCGGCTGCATGAGCCTTGTTTAGGTGACTGTGGTGGGGACTAGGTCTTTAATGCATGTCCAGTCTGTTCAGACGCGCGATGAAATACTCATGCATACGTTGATATATATTTACAGAAGAACCTGTCTACCAATACACCAAACTCCGTCAATGGCACACTGATCGTGCTGAGTATTCGTCTTTATCGACATTGAAACTGGACCCAACAAACTACAGTGAAGAATTCGTTACATACAGTTTACATATAACTAAAGCCGCAAGGCGTTTCCCCTTCACATAACCACAAAGAACCTCAGACTCAATATACTTACAGGAATTTAATATAACATAGGCCTGCAGTGAAAGCCCGATCCCGACTTTATTCTGTAGCCACTCGTGACGTTCTTTTAAGTTCTGTTGTGCTTGGTTCTTCTTACAGTGTCAAGCTGTCATTCCAGCCGCAGCACCACAGGTTTATTTTTTGACTGCATGCCTTTTGAATGTATAAGAATGGCTAAGAAGTAAAACTAAACAAATAGTTCTAAACTGAGATCTGATTAGTACACAGAACGTTTTCGTCTAAATTTACCATCGTGAACTGGTTTATTTAGAGTATTCTTGAAATTCCCACCACAAGTGAATCAAAATCGCCATGACTTGTTTTTAGAGATATAGTAATATTCGACACACATTCATCATGCACTTTGAATAAAGAAACATTCTAGACTGGCGAATCATGACTTGTAGAATTGTTGCTATTACAAACATTTTACTGAAAACACGTATATTCGGGTTACATAAAGGCACGTTGAGCATATCAATATGTTTGAAAATATGTAATTTTTCAGTATAGCCCTTATAAAGCTGTGAGCCTTAACAAGGTTAAGACTTCAAAATAGTTGTCATGACAAATTTTTGTCGCTCAATTCGAACATATAATGTCAAATATACTTTACCTCATTTATGTATATGTTTTGTTTTCTCTTTGAGATTTGTGACAAAGTTAATTCATAATATTTTAAATGTTGGATGTGATACGCTGTGAAATAGTAAGACATTAATCAGGTGTTTCCCCTTGCGTGTTTGTAGTGTATTCCTTCTATTTTAAAGAAACCATAGGCACTCTAATTCTAAGCACTCTAACTGACTTTAATTTAAAGTCATTTTCAGCTTGATTTAGTACATGGGTTATAGTAGAATGAGCCGGGAATAACGCACCAGTTTGCATGCAGCCCGCGGCCAATTGATGAAGAATATACAATACACAAAAATGGCAAGTATGAGTCAAAACACTGAGATCGGGCTACTCTGCTTCTAACTAGTTGATCTGTCTAGGGCACGTTTGGGCATACCCACCAAGCCGATATACAAATACAGACATAACATATACGGACAAGCGAGATTCCGATATGACATGTTGAAGCCTTTCTTCTTGCCAGTTGTCTCTACACATTGTATACTTTACTGTACACTAAAATCGGATCAGTAGTTAAATTTAGTCGGAATAACATGCGCCAGTGAACTAGGGTTGGGAGAAACGATTAGGTAGCAGCCAGGCAAACACTGTGCAAGTCTTCGAGTCTGAAGCTATGTTTTCTTATTACTAAATGAAATTTTCGTGGCCTTTAGGGACCGACAGTGCTATTTGATACATATTGTTCGCAGTGTTTATGTATAATTGTAGCCTCCCTTTACAAAGAATAAAGGCTCTCTATTGCCAATAGAGATATCGCATGGTTGAGCATTTGTGTCGAACTAATAATCATGAGGTTTAGTATTAAATGAAAAGGAAATTTTTCATGTGTGTGTGTGTGTTTGTGTATAAACAGTTCAGTGTTTTAACTGTATGTGTATCGCTGGTATTATATGCGAGAGTCTGAAGCTGATATAGAAGCTACCTATGTAGGTTTGTAAGGACTACCCAGTACGGTGAACTCTTAGAAACTACACGTGTTTACTTCTAAATGTATATGGACAACATCATTTCAGGCGGTAGATATTAGAGAGGTCTATAATGAGATTTCACCGCTATTAAACAGGATTTTAGAGTTAATTACCAGAAAATGGAGATGCATTATAGATGAAATCCGTGATAATGATGCATGATATAATTTGGAAGGTTAAATGTTTTATTGTGACAGAATACAATTCAATTTGATACAGATTCCGACTTTGGTGGCAAGGCAAGGCGACTTAATTTAGTTGCAAGTTAGATCCTACCTGTAAGAGGTGGATAAATTTAGACTTATTGTACGACGTAAAATCCCAAACATACATAGACCTATTTTATACTGTACTATAGGCAATGTATTGTAACAGTAAACGAATAGAGTGGAAGCAGACAACAGTTGTACTAGTAACTTCCATTCTATAATACATTTATACGTGCCTTGTTTTTGCAACTGTTCCCAAATGCAAGATGATGTGCTGAATGAAAGTGCTAAATGCGCATGGACTTAAAACTTAAACATTATGATGACCTTTAGATGAGAGCGTGTTGTATAAGATTTAATCTCATATTTTTGAACCATTCTGAAATTTCAAGACAAACACTTAAAGTGTTGTATGGGACCCAGCGTTCGAAAAAAAAAAGATTTATATTTTGCTTGCGACATTTTCAAGACATAACGTCTATACCTAGCTATCTGTATCCAATCTGGAGATTACAATCAATCTCTGCATGCAACACTCATGTTTTCGTACAACAAAACTATCACTTTGCACATTCAAACCTCGTCCAACTGGGTATAATAATATAATCAGTATATTACGTTATACGTAATTTATTGCCTTGCTGACAGATAGCTGTCTCTGCAAAACAAAACAAAAATAAAAAAATAACATGAAAAGAACATCTACACCGCCTACCTCCAGGCGCGGAATTCGTGCCGCTTATGTGGCATGAGAAAACAGTTCCGAAACATCGCCGTTAGCCTCTAGGTTGATCGCATGCATCCATACATGTACAGGGAACTATGCCCATTCTTACTCTGACATATTTTTACGTATCTGCGCATGGTCGTCGGTATTCCCCTGGCCTCTGTCCCATTTCCTTCCACCATAATGCTGACCGTCGTACAAATGAAGCACCAGTTAAAAAAATAAACAAATGTATATGTACGTCTATGTAATGTAGGTTCTTATCAAACTGTGGCTTGACGTTATTGTTGGGAATTTAGTTTCGATATCACATTGCGATGTAATCAACTGGGAGGGGAATCTGTGTTCGTGGATGGCAAGTGTATCTCTGTGTGTCGACAGGTAATTTTTACCTGTCTATGTTTTTGGCTGAATCATGAGGTACTATTGCACTCGTGTTCATCCTTCTTTTCTCCTTGAGATAGAATTCACCACTACCCTGTCTGCAATATCAGCTCTAACTTCTACAAGCATGCCCGACAATCTGGGGACCAATGCTATACTGTGATTTTGCTGTTTTAACTGCGCTGCAGACTACTGTCTTTTAGTACTATACATTGCACGTTTATTTCATTTGTGTACCGATATTGTCTACTTTCAGCCTTCGAAATTGTGTGCTATAGTTGTCGACTATTTGTAATCTCAGTTTGTCTCCATGCTATCAATCGAAAGGCCACCAGCATTGTCTTAATGAAATTATCTACAATTGACGAGTCAATCAGCAGTATAACTCTTTGCCTCCTTGCCACCAAATCAAACACCCGTGACAAAAAGCCATGGATCGTCTACAAGCCTTTGTCAACTAGCTAAACCGTCTCTGTCTCTTTTAAAAGTTTAAGAAACCTGACTCTTCTACGTGGCACCAACGGTTCACAAACCGCGGCAGATAGTTGATTAATATGTCTATATGCAGGGAAATGATAAGCGTTGTGTGAACAGTTCAGGCTGCATGACCTCTAAGTCGCTGATACTAGCCTTATGACTGAAGTTTATACCGACACCTAATATGTCTAATTGCATGCTAAAACATCACGGAAACTTTGGACGAAGACAACGGTAGGACCCGACTCATATATAAAACATTTCGATAAAGACACTTGTATCTAAATTTACTAAGTATCTTCCCCTATCAACAAATAGAAAACTCTCTGAGTTTGCCACGAACACGGTAATCTCATTACGTGTACACTTATACCTATATCGTGAAACAGCCTATGTACAGTATTCTGCACAATCCACCATAGAGTCCGACTCTTAAGAACATTCTGCTGTTTACATCCATGGCGTTACTTAATACCACCTTGCCATTCAAAGGAATTTTGGTTCAAATAAATAATTAATGGTAAAACAACAGCTGAATCATCACCACACGCATTGTTCGCAAAGATCACCCCTTCGGTATTTTACAATGAAGGCCTTATCCTTGCTAAGTGCAAAACAACAATGTTTGTCTTGAAATTTCACAATGGTTCAAAAATATAAGATTAAATGTGCCACTTACAATTCAAGTTAGATCACCTTATACAACACGCTCTCATCTAAAGGTCATCATAATGTTTAAGTTTTAAGTCCATGCACATTTAGCACTTTCATTCAGCACATCATCTTGCATTTGGGAAAAGTTGCAAAAACAAGGCACATATAAATGTATTATAGAATGGAAGTTACTAGTACAAGTGTTGTCTGCTTTCACTCTATTCGTTTACTGTTACAATACATTGCCTATAGTACAGTATAAAATAGGTCTATGTATGTTTGGGGTTTTCCGTCGTACAATAAGTCTAAATTGATCCACCTCTTACAGGTAGGGTCTAACTTGCACCTAAATTAAGTCTTGCCTTGCCACCAAGGTCGGAATCTGTATCAAATTAAATTGTATTCTGTCACAACAAAACATTTAACCTTCCAAATTATATCATGCATCATTATCACGGATTTCATCTATAATGCATCTCCATTTTCTGGTAATTAACTCCAACATCCTGTTTAATAGCGGTGAAATCTCATTATAGACCTCTCTTATATCTACCGCCTGAAATGATGTTGTCCATATACATTTTGAAGTAAACACGTGTAGTTTCTAAGAGTTCCCCGTACTGGGTAGTCATTACAAACCCACACAGGTAGGTAATATAGCAGCTTCAGACTCTTGCACATCATGCCTGTGATACACATACAGTCAAAACACTGAATTGTTTATATACAAACACACACACACACACGCACGCACATCCACGCACACGCACACGAACGATTTTCTCTTCATTTATAACTAAACTCCATGATTTTTAGTTAGTGTCGCCATTTACAGTATATAGAGACACCTGACAAGAAGAGAGGCCTCAGTATGTCATACCACAGTCCCGCTTGTGCGTCTTAATGTGGTGACATGTGTTGTGATGTTGGGCATTGTTTACGTTTTTCATTCATCACTTATATTTTATATCTACTGCTCTATATATGTTTGGTGGGTATGCCAAATGTGAGTATGCACAAATCAACAAGTTAGATACAAAGTAGCCGGATCTCAGTGTTTTGACTCAGCCAGTGAGATTCCTGTAAGTTTCGTCAATATACTTGCCATGATAGTGTATTGATTTATTTTTATTTTTTAATTTTTGTGTGTGTGTGTGTGTGGGGGGGGGGGGGGGGGTTAAGCCGTACTCAAGAATATTTCATTTATACAACAAGGACCAGCTTATTGTTGGGGGAAGGGGGGGGGGGATCCACGACCATCCGTAGGTTACCACGTACGGCCGGAAAGGAAGCAATTAAGCTGGACTTGAACTCAAAGGGACTGCATTTGGGAGAGTCTCCTGTGCCATTAAGCTGTGCTAGTGCCCTAACCAACTGAGCCACTGGCATTATCGGCTCGAATAGGGCGTCAAGAATTTGTCATGACAACTGTTTGAAAGTCTTAACCTTGTTAAGGCATATACACTTGTGCTTACAGCTTTATAAGAGCTATACTGAAAAATTACATATTTTCAACCTTATTGATATGCTCAACTTCCCTTTATGTAACCTGAATATGCATGTTTCCATTAAAAATGTTTTTAATAGCAATAATTGTGCAAGTCATTATTCACCAGTCTAGAGAGTGTCTATGACTTAAATGCTCGATGGATTTGTCTCAAATGTTACAGTAACTCTAAAAACAAGTCAATTTGTGCCTTATCTGTGGTGGAAATTCATTCAAGCATACTCTGAGTAAACCAAATCACGATGGTAAATTTTCAAACAGGCGTTCTATGTATTATTCCGATCTCAGTTTAGAACTATTTGTTTAGTTTTGCTTCTTAGTCATTCTTATACATTGAAAACAGTGGTGATCAAATAATAAACCGGTGGTGCTGCGGCTGGAATGACAGCTTTACACGGGGAGAACGACCGACCGTCACGTTTCCTTAGTTCCTGCTTCCCAAGGTCTTCTTTGCTTTTCCGCCGAAAGGATCAATGTCACAGTGCTATTAGTCATGTGTGGTAATTAAATTTTCCAATTTGATTAATCTTTGGTTTAGCTTACAGACGCTTTTATATTCCAACAGAATAAAGGATCGGGCTTTCACTGTAGTCCTACGTTATATTAAATGCCTATAAGTATGTTGAGTCTGCGGTTCTTTGTGGTTAGGTGAAGGGGAAACGCCTTGCGGCTTTAGTTATATGTAAACTGTATGTAACGAATTCCTCACTGTAGTTTGCTGGGTCCAGTTTTAATGTCGATAAAGACGAATACTCAGCACGATCAGTGTGCCATTGACGGAGTGTGGTGTATTGGTAGACAGGTTCTTCCGTAAATGTATATTTACGTATGTATGAGTATTTCATCGCACGTCTGAACAGACTAGGCATACATCAAACACCTATACCCTGACCACAGTCACCTAAACACGGCTTATGCAGTCGCCTAAGAGTCAATATTTTTTTTCTTTTTTTCAAGAGAGTTTCTTACTTCGTGGGGTATTTTGAGGCTGGACATAAACAATTCTTTCAAGCACGTTGGCTATCGCTGTACAGTCGGTCTGAAATTACATACTGTTTAATGTTAGAGCCAAGCACATATCTCAATTAAGTTTTCCAGTCTTTCTACCGAGAGTCTACATCAGTATGAAGTATGCAAAAGTGAAATCTGCTATATAAACAGACAACAATGGACCTCATAATTTGAAGCTTGCATGTTTATCCCGGGTTGTGTGTAATTTCATCTACACTGCAAATCCATTTGTGGTAACTATCCCCAATGTCACATCTTGTTTAATAGAAAATCAGTCCATAAGAAAAGAAATCGCCATACCGCTCCGATGACCTTAACTAACCAACGCCGCCCTCAAAGTTACTCACACCACTGCAAGAGTTATTATATCTTTTGTAGTATTTAACTAATCTCGTACATTGGCCGTCCAACACGCATCAAGACCTACCAGTAAGATATGGCAAGATTAGAATTTACAGACCATACACCAATCTGAAACAGTTTATAAGTTAATTTTGCTGTTTGAAAACCACTTGTCTTATTAAAAATGTATAGGTTGCGGCCTGTGCTATGGTCCAACTCATACCCGAATATATTTCGACAATATTCGCCGCAGATTGTGTCTTTTTTTATAAACACTTAACCTAATGTCTGCAAAAACAATTTCTTGACTTATAAGGTACCAGTTAAAGCTCTTTTCAGACATACACATTTAAATTTTTTAATATATTTTATGCAGCTCATCCAGATAACATTTGTTTACCTACATAAGTGATTTCTTTCCTGTATGAGACTAACCAGCACTATACACTATGGTTATCTACATTTTTTCCAAAGTGTCTGTTAATATAGTAAATGTACGTTAAAGCTAGAGTTGCATAAGACGCTTAACGCCTCAGGGGTATTCTTAACACACGCTAAAACAACTGTAATGCTAAACTTCTCTGTTAACGTTACAGCGCAATAGCGTTATAGTCAACATCATTTGTTCTCAAAGTTTTTTTTTCTTCTAATTATACGTTAGTTATTGTGCTCGGTAAGAGTTTGTACATAAGCGATAATTCGCCGCAGAATGTGTCTTTTTTTATAAACACTTAACCTAATGTCTGCAAAAACAATTTCTTGACTTATAAGGTACCAGTTAAAGCTCTTTTTTCAGACATACACATTTAAATTGTTTAATATATTTTATACAGCTCATCCAGATACCATTTGTTTACCTACGTAGGTGATTTCTTTGCTGTATGAGACCTACCAGCACTATACACTATGGTTATCTACATTTTTTCCAAAGTGTCTGTTAGTATAGTAAATGTACATTAAAGCTAGAGTTGCATAAGACGCTCAACGCCTAAAGGGTATTCTTAATATGCACTGAAACAACTGTAATGCTAAATTTCTCTGTTGACGTTACAACGCGCTAACGTTATAGTCAATACCATTGCGAATTTGTGTTCTTATTATAAGGTAAAAAAAACTATACATTTTACTGGTTAAGCTGTCCGGCTGCGAACTGTTCGCCAAGGTCGACTAAACCTATACACACGAGTTGTCTGAATTTGTTTCGCGCACTGGGTATCACCTGGTCTCTACTTGGCACACGCTTTAATTATCTCCGCGTTAATAGTTTGACCGTGAGCATTAATAGCTCGTCACGCCTCACGAATGACTATAACATTTAACGGCGCAGTGCTGTTACAGAAAACATACTGAAACGATTTAGAGCAGTTCAGTATACAGTTCATATTATTCAAACAAAAGTTGCACGCATAACCCAGAGTGCTGAGTTTCCTTTATATCATGAAAACTTTACAATAAAAGTTGCTATGCGCATGATGGTTTGGACGTCCCGATCTTTCTACGAATGTATATTACCTTTATCAGCGATTTGGGCCAATGAGGAGCATGCTGATGAGACATTTGTGAGAATATTAATTGAACTTTCGATGTTCGCTGACCATATGAAACCTTTTCTAACTATTATCTTCTAAACAATGGCGAGGTAATGATAGTCTTTCATAGTTTGGGAAAGGTTTTCTATAAAGCAGATTTGTAGATATCCACCGTCGAACAGTTTTTAAAATTCCACAGACGCGCTAGGCTTGGGGTGTGATCTTGACAACCGTGACCCATCACTGTTCCCCCCGCCGCTATATGGCCTCAGACCCCCATTAATTTTCCATAAGCGACAATGTTAACGTCTACAGCCGTAGCTCAGTCCCATACATTCCGTGGGCAATAAGCTTTGGTGCATACCTGACCCAGCCTGTGAGAAAGCCATAAAAGTCTTGACATAGGTTGACCGTCAAAATCTGAACCTTTCCATGCCGGCAGCTGGGAGGCGTGCCTAACAACGCCAAGGGGACGTAATTCACAGCCTCATCACTACCTTACACCTTGTGTCCTCTCACCCAGAATTTAAAACTGTCATCAATAAAGCTCATACCTCCTCAAAGTTAAAGAAGACAGTTTCCAGAGTTTTAATACCAAGCTTGCACATGTACACCAAAAATGGACGCCTGGGAGCAAAAAAAAAAACGACTTTATACCCTAAAATTCTCTGAACTACAATCGTTTTCAAACCGAAAAACGGAAGTTGTAATGGGGGTCTGTGTCCATATAATAGGATGTATAGGTCGTCTCAGCCGGTCGCGGAGTCGTACTTAACAATTGTTCAGTCATATGGCGACGAAGGAGTCCATAGGGTGCATGCACGTGTATTGTGCCTCCTTGTTGCGGGACGGATTTCCACCCCTCTTTTATCTAGTGCTGCTTCACTGCCCCGCCCGAGCCATTATACTGATACGGGTGATCAGTCGCTGTACTATCCCCTTAATGCTGAACACCAAGCGAGAAAGCTACATGCTCCTCTTTTAAAGTCTTAGGTTCACTGAGGATTGACCCTGGATCTACCGTTCCCAAAGCGGACGCTCAACCAAACGTGCTATCGTGGCCGGTCCTCGGTTGCTGAGAAGGGAGACATATCCCGAGGCGGACTGGATTATAAATATACCACGGCCAGTGTTTACGTCGCATCGGTTCTTCCCCAATTATCAAACACACACGCATAATTCGAGTTCCATCTGTCCAAATAGATTCGCCCATATTCGCTTATATACTACTAGGCCTTCTCCCCGACACGCATTAAGTATCTGAGATGACCACCTGTTTTTGTTTTTTCATTACGTTAATAGTATATTTTTTCTTTCCTTAAATCCCGCTGGAACGATCTCGACAGACTATATAACTACTTTTATAGTAACGAAGATCAAATGATGGTAGGCGACGGTTTATAGTCCACACGATAGTAATTGACGGTTTATAGTCACGAGACTACACGATGGTAGACGAAGGTTTGTCGTCACCAAGACCACACGACGGTAGACGATGGCTTATAGTCACGAGACCACACGATGGTAGACGAAGGTTTATAATCTCCAAGACCACACGATGGTAGACGACGGTTTATCGTCACGAGACCACACGATGGTAGACGACGGTTTATCGTCACGAGACCACACGATGGTAGACGAAGGTTTATAATCACCAGGACCACACCATTGTAGATGACAGTTTATAGTCACGAGACCACACGATGGTAGACGAAGGTTTATAATCTCCAAGACCACACGATGGTAGACGACGGTTTATCGTCACGAGACCACACGATGGTAGACGACGGTTTATCGTCACGAGACCACACGATGGTAGACGAAGGTTTATAATCACCAGGACCACACCATTGTAGATGACAGTTTATAGTCACGAGACCACACGATGGTAGACGAAGGTTTATAATCTCCAAGACCACACGATGGTAGACGACGGTTTATCATCACGAGACCACACGATGGTAGACGACGGTTTATCGTCACGAGACCACACGATGGTAGACGAAGGTTTACAATCACCAGGACCACACCATTGTAGATGACAGTTTATAGTCACGAGACCACATGATGGTAGACGACGGTTTATAGTCACGAGACCACACGATGGTAGACGAAGGTTTATAATCACCAAGACCACACGATAGTAAATGACGGTTTATTGTCACGAAACCACACGATGGTAGACGACGGGTTATAGTCAGGACCACACGAGGGTAGACGAAGGTTTATAATCACCAAGACCACACGATGGTAGACGAAGGTTTATAATCACCAAGACCATACGATGGTAGACGACGGTTTATAGTCACGAAGATCACACGATGGTAGACGACGGTTTGTAGTTACCAAGACCACACAATCAGTGAGAGCAGGGAAATCTACAAACCCCCTATCTAAAGCCGATATAAAGCCCCTTTGGCTTTAAAGTAGAATTCAGTTACAATTATGTAAGGGACATTTTTATCCTAATCCGTTAGAGGGATTAATACCCGATTTTGGACAACCGTCATTAAACGTTTTAGAAGACAGGCATATTTCATCTGCTTTAACACATATTAATTACCTCAATCAGCTAGTTTAAGCTAAACAATGTATTTTAACGTATTTAATGTATTTCAATCTTTTATTTTTTATCTGACGGGTGTTTTACGCCGTACTGAAGAATAATTCACTTATACGACGGCAGCCAGCATAGCGAAAGCAGGCAGAGCCGGGCGAAAACCCACGACCTTCCGCAGGTTGCTGCCAGATCTTCTTACTTACGGCAGGAGAGGAAGCCAGGATGGGCTGGATTTGAACTCACAGCGACCGCATTGGCGAGAAGCTCCTAGGTCATTACACTGCGCTGGCGCAGTAACCAACTGAACCATGCAGGCCCCAGGTGCTGAATTAACAGAAGGTGGAATGCATTATTACCATGCATAACATTTCATAGAACTTTTGTTACCATGGTTATGTGTAGTAGAGGGAAAATGTCACACATAAGGGGCATCGCACAGATAATTCGGACAGAAACACAATCAACAAATGTAAGTTGACAGACATATGCATTTGTTATTTTCATATCTTTTATGTACACGCTATTCTAATTAGTGGAAGACTCAAGTTCGCCTTTGAATGGCGGTTTTAAGGCAACAAAGGCATGCATAATACTGAAAACAAAATTGCCAGCTTTATGCTCACGAGTTTGCCTATCCAGTAACTACAGGTGTACAACTTACCCTAAGAGAACGACTGCAAATGCTCTACAAAGATTTCCTTACGTATACTGCCACAGTGGTGAACACTGATGACACCAGTTTACCCGCTAAACTGTGACGACGTGTCGTCTGACATCTCCTTTAGCCCATATGTGGCAAGTACTTTTGAGAAGAAGCTGTGGCCATCGTTCAGACACCTCAGTGAATATGTTCAGTGGATGTGGAAAGAGCTTTACAACTGTACAGATTTAACTTCTAGAAAGTCATATCTTGTGAGAATTCCTTCTGTGTGGCAAATTACATGAGGATAAAACTAAAGTACTTTTATATAACCTTGATATAAAAAGATCTGAACAGAGATTGCCATTCGACATGGCGGATCACAGGAAACAGATCAGCGGAGTGCTTCTCTTTATGATGGGAATAACTGTTGGTAAGTACAGTACTTACTGAGTGAATATGTATTTGTTAAACGTTTGTTACAGTGCAAAATGCACACCAGACAAGCGTCATACGTAAGGCTTGTCTCATGAATAGGGAAGTGTCATGATTAAAGTTTAAAACCTGTATAGCCATACTGTTGACAGATAAGGAAGTAAATGTGACTGTCTGTTTCCTCCTTCCCCAGTCTTCAGGCTTATGAAGGACATATTTTTGTCTACTTACTTCATTGGTGTTTGCTTGAAGAGGGGCAAGTTACTGACTTATACCCCCATTTCGTAAAACTCCCCTAAAATGCATCTAGTTTGTTGTCTGATGTGTTTGTTACGGGTAAAATGTCACCTTTAACATTCTGTTTCTCAACTTGACGGTGCCGATACATTTACATTGTGGAAGACACCACACACGAAGACACTGGACATGAGACATTAAGACATTAGGCCTGACGACACCATGATATAATTTAATGTTTCCGTGCAGCTTTAGATTCATGTATACATCAGCTTTATGGGTTAACATGTAGGCAATAGGAGTCTAGCTTTCAACCGAGTCGTGTACAAATACTACATTTGCTCACATTAAAATAAGATATCTGTTAGGATGATGAAGAATGTAGCACTATTTATTTACCAAAGTACCATCTCAGGTTATTAATCTGGATGATGACCAGTTCTCTTAAACTGAACATGATTTGTAATAACACGTTATAGAACATAAGCCATAGTTTACAAACCGAAAGATAAACACAGTATGTATAACATCAAAGAGAGGCAACGACTTTCCAGGTTAGAGCATGGAAACAGGACCGGTTGGTCCGGTGTCAACATAATGTGGCTGGATAAGGTGTCATGTTTGCTGTCTTAGGCGTGTTACGTCAGTAGCGGCAGTATTTCGTCACGATGGACACGCCGTGCCACAAGAAATCACAGTATATCTAGATACACCCAATAACTCCTCGTCCTGATATGCTTGATGAATTGCTAAATACGAAGTAAAACCCCAAGCATACATATATTTATGATCAACAACATTCTATGGTAAGTATTTGTATACAGTGATTTTTGTTCATTTACTCTATTTGTCTTTGTACAGTGTTTACAGTACAGTCATAGACTATAGAAAGATATTTATCATACACGTAAAGATATTATACACAGTTTAAAATGGTCCAGTAAGAGAGTGTGTGATGCGAGAACCCGTGCTACAACCGATATTGTGTCATATCGGACTACTTATGTGTTTGACGAACTGTGCAGTCGTCTATGTTAACGTCAACTGTTACTACTTAAGGTTATGTTAAAGAAGTAGTTAAATTTTCCAGTACATTTACCGACATGCTAAAACACCAGTCTACAACAGGGAAATAGAAACCATTTCCCGTGTGAATACACCACTGTTTCTTTAATCACCATAAACACGAAAAGATGTAGAAAAGGTATAAAATGAATTCTATAACTTATCATGTATACGGGAAATCACCAGTGATCAATCAGCAGCCTTTAACAGTATCGAAGTGACTGTAAAAGTTTCTTTGAGTCATAGCCATGTTATGGTTGAGATACATTCCGGGTTGCTGTAACTTGTGAGTCCTCTCTGGCCTGCTGGTTACAGCGTCATTCACCTTTCCCACTGTAAACTCCAATATCAGCAGTTCAGTGAGGAACGGTTGAAAACCGTCAATTATAATATCTTGGATTCGATACGATACAATTGGATTCGATACGACTTCATTACATATCCGTTCTAAAACATAACCTGACGCCCCTGTGGCCGAGATGCTTACCATGCCAGCAGGGCGTAATGAGGCAGAGGCCTCTTACCGATGCGGTCAAGTTCAACTGCAGCTCATGCTGGCTTCCTCTCTGGCCGTACGTGTTAATGTCTTCCATCAACTTGCGATTTGTTGTGGTTTCCGGGGTTTTCCCTCATCATAATGCTGGCCGTCTTTGTATAAGTAAAATGTTCAAGAGTATGGTGTAAAATGTCAATGAGATAAATAAATAGATAAATAAATAAATAAACAAATAAATAGATAAATAAAATTATAAAAGACTTAACGTGATTATAAAGAATACATTTTTTACTTTGTATTATTATTTATTTCTCAACATATGGTAACAGGAACGAAAACGATTTTAGGTTTAGGTGTTTATATTTGTGCAAAAATGGAAGTTTACTCATAAAAATGAAAATATTTGTAGACATCTCACTATTGTCTGGGCTAACTTAAGCCTTTTTTGAGGTAAGCTTTTTCTTGTGTGTTTTTATATTTCTTGAAATAAAAATCTTGGTAGTTTTTTCCATGCATAAATATGTCCACAATTTTGGCCCCAAAACTAAACATCAAATTAAAACATTAAATCTACGGTTATAATTTACCAAAGCTAGCCCGAAGTTCCTGTACGCTAAACGTTGATTCTGGTTCCCTCTGAATTGGAGTTCTTGAGTCCTTGTAATTACAAAACTGGATTATGTTCCGGAAACTGTACTCTTGGTTTGGATGGTCCTACTTGCTCCAGGCGTAAGTAACACGTAAATGTTAATCGAAATCCCTAAGTCGTTCATTTAATGATCTCTATATCACTAAATGTTCAACAGTAGTTATTAAACAATCGTCATGAATAGGTCCCAATAACAAATAACATTTTATTCGGAAAAGTTTCCTCGCCGATATGCGTACATGATAGTAACTTAGTAAAGATAAAAAAGCAACATTATGCATTTAAATGTATTAGAAGTAATCTCAAGTGTGTTTGAGGTTTATTCTTAACAAAGTCAAACTTCTACTCCCGCCAGCAGCATTGATCCGTCAGTAAGATGTTACTTATAAATTTTTTAAATATTGTAAGCTTTGTCAACATTTTAAATGTATCGGGTGATGTTTTGTAATGGATGCATGAGGTGTACATTGTAATCGTGAAATTATGCATCGTAAAGCCTCATTATTTAAGCTTAGTATCGCGAAATGAATACAAGTAGTTTTAGTGGTTATATGTGCACCTGAACTAAGCACGTGCCTCGACTGGGCAAACGGACATGCGAGGGAAGTCGACCGCTGATCTTCAGTAATTCTGAAATTAAGTCACCTTCTTATGTGGGAATAATAGAGACCATGAAGTCGCAATGAACAAGTAGTAGTCGCAATTATAACGGACACATACGAATTTCTTAAACCGCCATTTTTAATCACCACTTCTGAAAATTATCATTTTCTAAAATGTTCTATTTTAAAATCAGATGGTTATAGTTCCATCCGTTCTTTCTTAAAAAAAACACCCCTAACTTTAAAACTCTCAAATGGATTACCCATCAACCTTTCAATGGTAAAGTGTTTATGGTTTAATTCCAAACTTTCCATGAGTTTATCTCTTTCCCGACGATACCGAGTGCGGTGGTCTTAATCGTAGCGAAAATGGCGAATAGCGAACTTTGGTTTGCTTTCATTGCGACAGTCTTTCTATAACAAACAACTAGGTAATATGAGGTCAGAATTACTACAGGAATAAAGACAGCTTGTTTGTAGCTTGTTTGTACAGTCACACTCGAGACACTGAGTCTCGTGTGAGTATATTGAAGATTACAGATCTGTGTTTCCGAAGGTTAAAAGCTGAGAACCATTAAAAAGATCTCAGATTTGTGTGCAGCTATGTCCGGGTGTCAGACCATCGAGTCGGCGTAGGCCCCTACTCTTTACTAACAATGAACTATATAAGCTCCCCATCAGTGAGCAGGTAAACGTATACCTGCTCCTTATGCGTCTTGATAACATGCAGATTTATTACTGCATTTATTAGTGTAGGCCTAAACTGTCGATATTAGCACTATATGATAACGGTCATGAAACGAATGTTTGTCTCATATTACGGCAGTCTGCAAGAAGTGCTGAACTCACAGAAGCGTCGTTGCATTATTACAAAGCAGAAGGTTTCATTGTGCTAAAATTTTTGTAACACGGTAACGTAACTTCCTTGTTAGTTAAAAGAAAACTGCCAGAGCAGAACAGACACGCATCTCGGATATCACACCTGGCTGAGACAGAAACTATAGATTATTTCTTTTAGAGAGCCGCCTATATTCAGCTGTCTCTAACATCAGTTGGACATCCATATTACAACAAAAAAATTGCGGTTAGAATACTTTTTCTATAAAACCACACTGCCGATCATATATTACAGGAGATAAAGTAATATTCACTTATTAAGGTTATATTATACTAAAACGTTTCAAACACGGCAGTGTCAAAAGCATAGTTTGCAGTAAAGTCAAAAGCAGTTCAGGTAACTTGTGTTACCGTTCTTCAAAACATGTTGAACTGCAATTTCTTTGTTTTATATGGACGTAAAACGTATCAATGTGTAGAGCTTAGGTTGTTACGTGAGACGGACTAAAGGCAATTTTGGTAGGGTGCTTGACTGATTTTACACTCTCTAAAAGAAGTAGACTATAGGTATAGAATGACATACAACAAACGTAGGTTGACAGATGCATTCAAGGATTTATTTTCATATCAATTGTGTGTATACAATCCTTCTATATGTGTGCCTCTTATAACTCTTATAACTCACTTATAAACACGTGCGGATTATAACTCACTTATAAACACGTGCGGAAGTCGCACAAAGCGTCGGTCGGGTGAAAGCACGGCAGCTCTGTAAATCGATTGGTTGAAACGGACGGACTTTTGTTATGGGTTAGGACGATCAGAAATCTGGCAAAATCACCACTGATTGTGACTCATGCACGCATAGTGAGTCAATGGTTTTTTTATGTTTTGTGACATTTCAGGCCCACACTGTCGATAATTCCTCCCCGAAGATTACATGTACGTTCGACATTCTTGATATTTCACAACACTTATAGCCAACATAATCACGAATTCAATCTTCTTGCGTGCAAAAGGATGTGAAATTAACCAAAGTGCTAGAAAAGTAAGACGGGAATGCGGTTTTAGTGTTTTACCTGACCTGCCACCAATATTAGCACAAAGACGGTATGGTCTCGGTAAAGAGGTATATGACATGTCTACTGGAAAATGTACTTATTTAATGGTTAGTTTATTCATAAACTTGTCTAGGATTTGGATAGCAGGTCTGGAAATAGGTCTTGTGATTATTACTTATGGAGACTCATTTGAAATTGGGTTTTGTACAAATGTGAGATTGGCTTACATTCAAATAACATCTGTCAGATAATGGAAAGAAAAGTTACAGTTATTCAGCAGTGAGCCATCTCAGATTATTAATCGTTACGTTTACCATTTCCTCTACCACTTGTATCTTGGACAGAAGGAGAGCTATCACCCAATAAACCAGACATAGGCTAAAGCTGATACGCAAAATATACATACAGTATCTGTAGCATCAAAACGACGCAATAGCTTTGAAGTTAGCGATCAACACTCCAGTTCATTGTTAAGGAATGTCAGCATTTTAACCTGTTACTATTTTGTTTTGGTCAGTGTACATGGTGTATTCAGGTTCTGTTCATTTTGTGACGTTGTTCTCCAGTCATTATACCACCAGAAAGTAGATGACAAAAAATCGGATCCAGAGTAATTTGTTTTACAATAGGTGCACCACAATGAGGTTAGGACAAACTGCATCCAGTAACACATCCAGGCTCCTCAGCTGTCTCCGCGAATCTACTACATTGTTTTTCATTTCAGAATTTCCTGACATACAACTCTAAAATCCGTCTTCCGTTTGAGGTAAAAAAACCTGTAAATAATTTCAAATATGGTAGTGTCCGAAACATGGCTTAGAGTGAAGTTGATGGGAAATTAGGTAACCAGTGTCACTTCCCCTGCAAGACATCCTGGACTTAGCCAATTCCCCCAGCATGCCACTGGGTTTTGAATAATTATAACGCCATCCATGTTCTATGTACGTCAACTGTATTTGTGCAGTTTAACATTAGAAATAAGAAAAAATGTTCTAACTTCATTTTCTTTGTAAGGGTATAAATTTTCGACATATCAACGTGTGGAGCTTGTGTTGTAACGTATCACTGACTAAAAGCAATTTCTGTGAGCGAGTATGACTGATTTACAGCCAACTGAATATAGGCGATTCGCTAAAAGAAATAGACTATGGTATGTGCCATCTGTCCTTTGGGGTGAATAAACCTATTATCCTACACCCCCTGAACAGTCCTTATCCACACTGTAAAAACAGGATTATTTTAGAGAAAAGCTGCACTCACAACTAAAGCCGATTATATAGTTACATGAAGTGTGGAGAATTAAAAGTACAGTGCCGTCTTGTGTGTTTCCCCAGCTATAGTGCTGTAAAAGCCCGAACATCAGTCACACACACACACAGATGTGATGGATTGTTAAGTGTGGCATAAAACCCATGCATACGCACATAACAATACAAATTGTGTTTTACATAGAATGCCTGTGTTTACCTTATTTTGGCTGCAACGTAATGGTTCCGTTTTACTCTGTTATAGGTCAACATCCCAGGAAGGGAATATAGCGAAGAGATACAACATAATAATTTGAAAGCTACAAGTATTTAAGGGGACTGCAGGTTTACACCTGGTATGTCAGTCCGTCATTACGCCATTCCGTCAGTTTGTTAATCCGTCATTCCGTCAGTCTGTCTTTCCGTCAGTGTGTTTGTCCGTCATTCCGTCAGTCCGTCTTTTCCGTCAGCCTGTTGGTTTGTTATTCCGCCAATCCGTCAGTCTGTTAGCCCCCAACAAAATATTGGGCAAGCACCAGTAGCGGAAACAGAAAATAAAGATCACAATGCACTGCTTTGGTCAAATGAGTATATTGAAGCCGGCGATGGCATTATCGTGCCATGACTTCATACCATCACCGGGGAAGAAGCGATGGTACGAAAATGGCCTCATTCGGCTTTTTCTTATTATTTTTTGTTTTCAAAACGTTATGACATCCTGAACTTCAATTCCGTATCTACCTGGCTTTTCCTAGAAAAGTTAGAGGCAAAGTACGATTTTGGGCAGTTTCATCCATTTTCAGCAAAATAATGACCTGTATTGTTATTTCGTGGACTCCATTATACATTTTATCCTGAAGTCCAAAACGGTAGAGCGCATGTATTGTTTCCACAGTATGCCTTCATGATGTTTGTTACATGTACCTTGCCGAGAAACCGGTGAAATACGCCCTTTTGTCAGTTTACCTGAGAACTGGGGTTTTACTCTAACTATTCGTGTAAATAATTTATATAGTATTTAGTCCGACATTCGTACATCTCTCATAGATCGAACATAGCATCGTGTTATAGATACATTATTGCAATTGTCAAAACAACTTAAAACATCAAATAGCGAAAGAATATGAAATACACGATTGTTATGTGCACAACAGCAGCCAGCTTCCAAATTTAGCTTGCCAGGGTTTACATATGCTGAGTTTAGGGCCTGTTGTCTGCCTCAGCCTTAGAATGTTCCAGAATAACCTCAGTTCGTGGCCTGTTTGTTTACAACAAGTGTTCAGGAGTTTTCTTACTCTAGCAAATTCTACCAGTCTATATAAGACCTATAAAAGCAGGTCAAAGAAGGAGAACGGAGAATTATTGAGAGTTTTGGATGCTTTCGCTGTGTATTAGTTTAGTGGGCCTTTTGTGCTGAATTTTGGTCTCTTTATAGCCTCTGGCTTTGTTATATCCTATCTCCACCGAGCACTTGTTCAGTCTAAGCTTGTATATTTAATTTGTGCCCTTGTGTACACAGTGCTTATTAGTACATGGACCCTGTCTGTGGAATTTTGTGTATATTTCGTCATAACTCGTATTCCATGGATATTTCTGAGGTCGAATAAAAATACAGATATTTCAGTCATTCTGTCATAAAGGGAACATCTTGATGTAATAAACATGGACACCTTAAGAGCCCCGCCCCTAGCCTCGGGAAAAGAGGTACTGGATGCAAATGCATTATTTGTATTCATGACTAAAGACTAAATAATTACTTTTCCTTGTAACAGGACAGTCAGGAAAACTGAATTTAAATGTCGCTATAACGTTCTTAACGGGTTTTGTGATAAAAAGGTGTATGTTTATGTATTCATATAAATAATTTGGTGTATAATTTGTTTATTGTTTGTGTGGTGCATATGAAGGTCTGACAGAAACTTGCGAATTGTCGTGGGTTTTCACCGTGGTCTGCTGAGTTTCCTCCAACAATAATGCTGACCACCGTTTTATAGGTGAAATATTATTAAATATGGCGTAAAACACTAATCCAATATTAGGTATTGTATGCATTCTTGAATTGTTTTTGTATGCACTGTTGTAGACGAAATCTAATGCATTTGGTATCATTGTGCACATGCCTCATTGTACATTAATACATTGTCTGAACGGGGCCTTCTGGTGTTGTCATTTTATTCACCAGTTGTTAATTCACTACATTACTTTGATTAAAACGCTGCTAACTCTGTACTCAGATTTGGGTGCTGTTTATTTTCTAGTGTTACTGGATCGTTACATAAGTAACTAGCAACATTGCTGTGTGAATCATGTCACATGCCATTCACACGACAAGAGTCAGGATTTGGAGAAGATCTCCGTGAATGTAACCTTTTGTGGGATATCATACTGTATGTCGTATAGCAAAATAGTTCCATTGCACAAAAAACAGGACGAAACTAGTTTTACGGCGTGCACCGCCACGCGTCTTTGATGAATAAAAGACGTTTAAAACCAGCTCCTTACTGAATAGATCGAAGTAGAAAGCTAATTGTAACTGGTAAAAGTCTTTATTTATAAGGAAAAACTAGATAATATGAAGTCAGAATTACTACATAAAAACAAAGCGTGTGTAGCACACAGAATTTACATAAACAGGACAACACACTCGAAACACCGAGTCTTGTGTGAGTAAATAGAAAATTACAGATCTGTGTTTGCGAAGGCTAAAAGCTGAGAAGAATGAAACAGATCTCAGATTTATGTGCAGCTATGTCCGAGTGTCAGTCCATCGAGCCGGCGTAGGCTTCTGTTCTTTGCTAACAACAAACTATATAGGCTTTCCATCAGTGAACAAGTAAACTTATACGTAATCCTTCTGCGTCTTGCTGACAAGGAGATTTATTACATCAGCTGTAGGCCTACACTGTCAATATTTGCACCATATGATAACAGTTTTAAAACGAATATTGCTTATCTCATAATACGGCAGTCTGCAAGAAGTGCTAAATTCACAGGAGAGTCGTACTATTACTAAGTAGATTTTTGTAACACGGTAAGGTAACTTCCTTGTTAGTTAAAAGAAGACTGCCAGTGCAGAGCATTCCACTGGCTTTTGAATAATTATGACGTCACCCAAAGCATTGTGAATTAGAAAAATGTATTCTAACTGCGTTGTTAAAAACCTAACATTTCCATATCTTTGAACGTGTTGAACTCCGCCCACTATCCAGCATTCCACTGCTTTTTGAAAAATTATGACGTCACCTGAAGCATTATGACTGTGTAGAGTTTACGTGACACTGACTCAAGGCAAGTGTGGTAGCACGTATGAGTGATTTGACAGACTGTCTAGGCGAAATAAATTACAGGTATAAAATTACAGGCAAGGGTTTATTTTCATATCATTTGTGCGTATACAATTCTTCTATGAGGGTGCCTCAAACAGTCTACTCGGCCCATATATGCCTTGCTGTTATGGGAAGATACCGTAGTTGTCGTTCACACATATGAGCGAACATGTTTAGTAGATGTGGGAAGAAGTTCCACCTGTACAGATTTAGCTTCTGGAAAGATTTCATATCTTATGAGAATTCTTTCTGTCTGGCAAATTACATCAGGATAGAATTAGAGAGTTCTGTGATCTGCCCTTAGAACTGAACAGAGTTTGTCCTTAGACATGGAGGACCACAAGAAACAGATCTGCAGAGTTCTTCTTTTTGTGATGGGAATAACATTTGGTAAGTGATCTACATGTACTTCAGGAAAAGCGTATTTGTTCATTTTGGCATTATGAAAAACACACACCAAACAAACGACTTGGGTGAAGCCTGTCTCTTAATTAAGGAGGTTTTCATTGAAATATGAAACCAGTACAACCATTCTATTGACAGATAAACATTTAGTGTGACTATGACTCTCTGATCTCGTTGCCCTCACTTACGGAGTGCCACTGACTTTCCACTTACTTACACTGGTGTGTGTATAATGCTGGCGAAATGCTTCTCTTTGCCAAAGACACAAAAAAAGGAATGAAAGTATGGTGTCTTTATGTCTGGTGTCAATGTTCCAAGGCCTGTCTCCAAACCTGCTATCCCAATCCTAAGCAAGTTAATATATAAATGAACCTCTGAATGCGTACAAAACGATACATGTGTTTTAGTGCATGGTATCCAGCCAGATATTAATGTTCTGAAGAAATTGTCTAGGAATTGATTAACACACCTGGAAACAGGTCTTGTGATTATCAAACATGGAGGCTAGTTTGGAAATGAGTGGTGTACAAATGTACAGATTATCTTACACTATAATGATATATGTAAGAGAAACAAAAATATGGCAAGAGTTATTCACCCTTATCTCAGATTATTAATCTGCATGTTTACCAATTCTCCCAACAACTGCGTAACTTGAATCGATTAAAAGTTATGAAACCAGTTAAGCAGATAAGCCTATAGACCGTCCATTACACGGAGTCAGTGGTATATGACCGTGTGATATCACAGAGTTGCAGCGGCTTTCAAATTTCCGGTCCACATTTTCGATAGGACATTACTTCCACCACTACGATTAAGTTGCATGTAAACAAACATCCATTCCGATCACTGACCCGGAATGTTTGTTTTTAAGTATTGTTTTTCAGTATTTACCAGGAGCTAGGCGTTTATAAGATTGGATTTAGACGTTCACCAATGTCTACCAGATAGAAGCTTTCAGCCCCATGCAGGTGACTAGACGTGTGCTACTGCACCCCTCGAATGATCTTACTTATCCACACTGTAAAAACTGATACTGTATTTTTGGAGTAAATCCTGCTAGTACTGCAGTCTGGATTACTGATCCTATCCCGGGAGATAAACAACTCTGTCCTGAACGTATTCATGTACAGCCGATTGTGTAGTTACATATTGCGCGAGGGATTATATCTCATGTTCCTTTCGCAACTGTAAAGGTGTAAGGGTGCAAACACCAATCACACACCTGTATACACCATTGTATTGTAAAGTTACAGGTAAACTGAGTGTACATAAATCTACACCAGGTACTTTGTAATAGTACATGTATGGGGTGGTTTTTGTAGATGTACTCGATTTCTCCCCCGAATGCATGTCAGAGAATGTACCTGTATAAGTATTATGCAAACGTATACAGAGATAACGTACAGTTTTAAAACACTCAGTGAGTTCTTTAGAAGAGGATCTGCCCCAACAACCTCTACAGTCAACAGGCTATTGTGTCATATCTGGGAAAGCGTATATGTTTGACAAGGTGTGCAGTCGTCTGTGTTAACGTCAGCAGTTACTGATTATGGTCATGCTAAAGTAGTCTTCATACCACTACATATACCTCATGATGAAATGTGTCTGAAACAAGGAAATAGAAACCAGTCTCCACGTGCCTAATACACTGTTTGCCTTACGTACCAAAGACACCTATAACTTGTATGTGGACAGATATAAAATGAATTCAACAACTTATCATGCCGATAGAAAATCACCAGTCACCAAACAGTGGCCTTACACAGTAAACACTTTAAAAGTGTGTCTAAAAGGTTGCTAAAAATGCTACAGCAAGCTACATTTTGAGCTGCTCGATAAATTATTCTGTTTGTCTGTCGGTCCGTTGACTGGCCTGAAACCATAAAAGTCCTTGTGGTTAGCGTACTAGCCCAGCACAATGACCCAGGAGTATCTCAACTATAACTCTGGTGTGAGTTCAATTTCAGCTCATGCGGGCTTCCTCTCCGGTCCTACGTAGGAATCTCTGACAGCAGCCTGCGAATGGACCCTGGTTTTCTAGGATTCTATCCGATTTCTTCCCACCATACTACTCGGTGCTCTTGTAAAAGCAAACTCTTCTCCAGTACGGTTCAAATAATACCTGTCAAATAACAATAGGAAATATATAACCATTGTGAATCCCAATATGGTGAGATCAGCGTGCCTACTGATAAAAATCAGCTGGCGTACGGCGTAAAACACCATTCATATAAATAAATATACTCAACGAAAATCATAAATTGTAAAAATTTGAGACAACCAAACAATCGGATTTTAACCACAATCATGACATATGCAGTTTCCACTAAGAATCCGTCGTAATCAATAAACTTCACAGCAGTGAAAGTAAAGATTTAACGTGGATATAAAAGATGCATTTCTCAATTTGTATTTTTATTTCTTTCTCATATAGCAGGAACAAAATGATATTACTTGTACGTGTCATACATGTATTTTTGCAAGAACGGAACTTAATGGGATATTTGAATATATCTTACTAATGCCTGAGCTCTCTAAAGCATTTTTTGTTTGTTTTTTTTTTTTAGTTTCTTTGTATTCTTTGAATTAAAAACCTGTATATTTTTCCATGAGTAAAGATTCCCAAGACTATTTCCTAAAAACTTAACACCAAATTAAAACATTAAATCTAGAATTATAACGTGCAAGAAACAAATAAAAGCTGTCCAGACTTCTCTGTATGCTAAAGTTGATTCCGTCTGTCTCTGAATTTCAGTTTTTGGGCAGCTGTGTGGGAACTGTTTCAGTCAGTGTAATGAAGAAACTGGATTATGTTCCGGAAACTGTACTCTTGGCTGGGATGGTCCTACTTGCTCTAGACGTAAGTAACACGTTTCCATATACAAAGTTGTATATAAGATATGTGATCATAAGTATACTTACGTAATTTGCAATGTTTTTATTTTTCTGTTAAACAAGATAAAGTTAAATGTAATAAATTAATATATTTACATTTGGCATAATACAAAAGATACAAAGGCCTAAACATTTATTAGAATTTCTTTTATTTATATGATTGGTGGTTTACGCCGTGCTTAAGAATCTAGATTCTATTAGAAGCATTCTCAAATGTGTGTGAGTTTTAATGTTAAAGATGTCAAAAAATGAAATTCCAGCTGCAGCATCGACTGGTCGGAGAATCCTTTTGCTGATTGATTTCCTCTGAAAACGTTACTTACATGTAAATGTAAATGTTGATATACATTTAGCTTAAAAAATGTAAGCTTTGTAAAGATAAATCATGTCATTGTTAGTAAATAATTTAAATAGCGTATTTGTGAAATTATCCAAAATAAAACCTCATGATTTAAGCGTATAATCCAGAAATGAAGTCCTTTTATCAGTTATATGCGTACCTGTACTACTTGTACTACACATCTTTACGAATTTTAAATCCTGTACAAAATGACAATTTGCTGACGCTGTGGTGCAAACCGTCGTTCTGCCTGAAGACAAATGACCTTGACCTTTGCAGATCCGGTTGCTTTGCCTCTGGCATTATGTCAGTAGGTTTGTGAATAGCTTGGCAAGATGCGACAATTTCGTTTTTCCTCAAATTTGACCCCCGCTTTTGTAAGATATACATCGGTGAGGATTTAATCCGAAGTGAAATCTAGTTTATATTTGTTCTTCATTTCTAAGGCAAGTTCTTAGCATTAATAACCGAAGGACATGTCGTTTGCTGTATGTGTATACAATCAGTTTTAAACCGTTTCACAATTAACCTGGAAAAACATTTTGCCGTCATTTCTAAAATGTTAAAAACTATACTCAGCTAACAATAAGATTTATCGTCTTATTGGTTCTATTATTGTGCTTATAATGACAGGAAATGTGGCATTTAATCAAAGCACGAAGCAGTCTTCGGATTATAGCGAGCCAGGCTTTACCTTCGTCTCCAGACTCGCAGTTGATGGTAGGACTGGCCATGAGTTTTACAACATACCATATACATGTTCTCACACCAGAGAAAATCCACAACCCGCGTTCTGGACAGTGACACTGGATTCACAGTACAACATCTACAGATTCAGGATATATAACAGGATGTGTGGCAGAGACTGTAAGTTTGCTTTTAATCCTTTCAAAAGAACCCGGCCTGCCGGGCAGGCGTTACGGCTTTTCTTTCAGAAGGTCATTAATCAATGGCCTGTGAGGTTGCAGTGTCAAATCTAGCTCTCGCTTATTCTGTGGCTTTAAAGGATACATGAAAATGGCCTATTAAACAAAAATAATTTTTTCATGCAAAATGAAAAAAATATGGCCCGGAATTTTGTTAAAAAGTAGTATTACATTTTGGGAGCAGTTTATGCCTAATATACCACCTCTCAATATTATGCAAATGTTTCGTCAACGGTAGGATTGTTTCTGGAATTACATCATGGTTGATCTTGTTCGGAACTCAGTGAACACATCCGATGTGCCCTGAGACCGGTAAACCGTGTCGCTACAATGTAGACAAGGTGACATGTACACAGATACTGCATGGTTTCTTAGGGTCACCTTAGAGCCCCCCCCCCCCCCCCCCCCACGCCCCTAGACTTGCCCACATTTAGCCTGTTCACCAAAATTTCTCGTCCCCATTCGCTCAGTGAGCGCTGTTGCATTAAAAAAAACTGTACTCTGAAGCCAATTCCCCCACCCCACTCCAAAGTGAAAGTTGAAAACTTTGCTTGTACTGTTGTATGTTATTACACATGATGATCTGCACATTAAGAAATAAAACCAAAGCGCTTCTTCGTGCATACTCTAAGTCAGGTGATTTGTCCGATGCCTGACAAGAGCGTTGATTTCCCACAGGTTTATTTCGCATTTAGGGATGTTATATCCCTTTTATTCATATCCAGGGTCAATCCTGGGTCGAGTCACACCTAAGACCTTAAACTAGGAAGTTGCAACTTCCTCGCTTGGCGTTCAGCATGAATGGGATAGTGCATCGACTGGTTGACCCGTATCAGTATAATGGCTCGGGCGGGCCGCGTCGTTCCTTTCGGTAATGCGTCTCAGTGAAGCAGCACTAAATAAAAGAGCGGTGGATGCCCGTCTTGCAACAGCTTATTGGCACTTTAAGGATTCCTTCGTCGTCATATGACTGAACAATTGTTGAGTACGACGTTAAACCCAAACCATTCCCTCACTTTGACCTATAAACCATAAGTCATCTTGAATATTATTGACAATCACGGGAGATGCCACGTAACTAAGAAAGGACGAAAACTTAGTGTTGCTAAAGCATCAAAGGTGGCAAACAAGCATTTCGCGGAAATTGTCGAAACAGGGACCAGTCGTCACCCAGTTGTGTCATTTATCAGACAACAGAAAATGTCAAAATCTTATGCCGTTGACTTCAAATCACTCAGAATGAGTCAGGGTTCAGTCCCTTGACGTTACAGAGTTCATATTATATCTTCAAACTGCCATATTTTAAAGAAATGTGTTGGGCAATGTAAACAAACCACTCAACTACATATTACCCAAAACACATTTCCCACAGTTTCATGAAATTCTGTTCACAACTTCAGGAAGAGCTGCGTTGACAAAGTTTGTGATTATATAAGTTTAAACTCTCTCTTTAAATAGCCACACTCGAGTAAACTTGATCAATAATTCACAAAATTAACCAAAAATCTCATAAAGTATATGAGTTGCTCAGATATGTATAAAAAAGCAGACAGACAAATAGACAGACGGACAAAAATACTCGTACACAGCTAGTCATAAAACTATTCCGAACTTATCAGGGACACTGTAAATATGTTCACTATTTATTCGTACTGCGTAGTGGATCAATGCAAACACACCAACACTAAATAAATTAAAATAAGAAATGTTGACGTCAAATGCCAAAATTTTTTGTTTACATCAGGGACTTTTACAACCATACAATGATCACTGTATTAAGTAGGCGCATGACATTTACATCGTGTTGTAGATACAAACACGCATGTCATTCCGGCAAAAATGAAATCTACTACTTCTACATGTACTTCCGGGTAACTCTCTTCCTTTACGATTATATACATGTATATAATTTTAACAGTCTGTGAAGCTAATTTTAGTTATCAAACTGATCCTCGGGAATTTGACTAGATTTTGTTTTGCCGGTTGAGGCATATAATTCGCATAATGTATTCAAAAGGCACTAGTTCTAGTCCACCAAGTCATGTGCTTTGTGTTTTAGGTGGCATCCGACTTAACGGCTTCACTCTCTCCGTGGGTAACTCCTCCCAGAATTACAAAACGTGTTACCAGGACACCACCACAGCCTCAGCAGGTCCCGGGGAGATCATCGACGGAGTTTGTAACAGTGGTCCTGTATTTGGGGACACTGTGAAGATTATGATAACTAATTCCCCATTTCTTACCCTATGTGAGGTGCAGATTTTCGGTAAGGTATCTAAGAACACGACTTACACCATCTACATGTATAGTAGTTAATTGCATGACAACGATTCAGTGTAATGTGACATGTGACAAGTATCAAAGCTAGTAGTAACCCTATTTATCCGGAATACGTCATTGCCATCAAATTAGAATGTACAGTTCATTTTGTTACTGTCTCAATATGTTCTTTTGATGATGCCAGTTTTGGCAAAATATAAAGATATACTGCCATTACTGCAGGTCTAATGCAAGTCATGGTGAAAACATATTCTCTAATTTCATGCAGATCATACAATGGCAAAATGTTTTTTTTATCCTTTTGTGTTTGAAAGAAGACCACAGGGTATGGGACGATTTTACCTGTGTGGTAACGTTCAACTCAAGCCCAAACACAGCGGTGCTTTTATACAATCATTGTACAATGTCAAAGTGGCGGAGTATGTTTAAAGTTGTACACGTACAGTTTTAACATTGTCGAAACAGAGACGTGGCCAGTCTTCACCCAGTTGTGTCATAGATCATAGAATGTTACCATAAATTATCGCATTATTAATACAAGGAAAACAATTTAATGTCAAAAAAAATGTCTATGAATATTTTACTCTTATCTCTCTAATCTGAAGAAAGCGGTTGTGGATGCATGATATGGATGAGCTTAAGTAAAAAAAAAACCGAATTCGATATATTATTCGATTACACGAATGAAAGGCATTGTCTTCTCGCTGTTGGAGGGAGGATTTCTGTCTATGTTCCCCATAGATTTATGTCTACGTCGTAGCGAAAATGACCAATGTGTAACTGACCAATATCAGTTATTTGTTATGTATGTATCAGTGTGTACCCCCGGGACGTATGGAACAGATTGTGAGAACACATGTGGGAACTGTGCTGATGGACCGTCTGCCTGTAACACAATATCCGGCTTCTGTCCCCAGAAAATACCCCGATGTTGGCCGGGTTATGTTGGCGAGAAATGTGACACAGGTGAGATTTATACAGAGAGTGACATTGACGTGAAATCATAAGAAATCAACAGTAAAAGTGAAACGCAGTTCGAATTTGCCAGCTTATTTTGTAACAGCCACATTTTTCAGCGAAACAAAACCATTCACGTATATTTAAACATCAGTACACAACGTTGTTAATAGACTCTTCTGGAAAGTACATATACGCCCTATCTAAGGAGACTCCTGTAATCGGGATATGCCTTTTACGGTTTAATGATATAACTGTAAGTTTTACAAATCCAGTGACAGGTGGAAATAGACTACGGGATTATATACGTACACTTAAGCTTTATTCTCTTATTTGCTCATCGGACAGTTGAATGCAGTACCATCTTGAAACAACGGCATAAAAATGTTGGCCATCCACAATGACATGCATATCAGTACTACGTAATTTGTATACCGATAACATTGAAAATTGCTCTGTTTAGTGCTAATACATAAAGTTATGAGAATGTCTATTTCTCCTACGATACTGTGAACAACTTGTTCATAGTATAACTTTACAGTACAATATAGAGTATTCTGTTTGTGTCAAAATATGTTTTGATTCCTTGTTTCGCGTATATAACATTGTGTACCCACGGGGCGTATGGACCGGACTGTAAGAAGAGATTCCGGAGCTGTACTGATGCCCGTCTCTCTGTAACACAGCATCCGAGCACTGTCCACAGGGAAGGCCGATTTTCAAGCCGGGATACTCACCTGCGAAATGTGACACAAGTTACTCTGAGAATGTTATAGCCTGTTACAAAGAAATGCTACATTTACTTCTCTCCGGGATGTACATACCATTTTCAATAATATAACAGAGCAAAGTACGGGTGGCATATTAAAATTTTAACCATTTCGCACGAAATGGACCATTGAAGAAATTACTCGTTATTCCTGACAGAAGCAATTGATATAAACACTTTACAGTCATATAGCCTCCTTTGGTTTCCCATGTCTCTATCTCTATTTTGCATACACCAAATATCTGCAAGCCTTTTGCGAACTTCACCAGAAGTGCACGGAATACAAAGTCGGAAAATATCAATATATTTATTATCAAACTACACAAAACCGAGTGTGATGCAATCAATGGTGAATGATCCGTAGTGGTGGGAAAACATGAATCTTAAATGTAAAAAGAATCCGGTGCAACTAGATTGGAAATCGTCCCCCTGTCACTCAGGTTGATTGTCAACCTGCTCACAGTGACAGCTCGTCTGCGAAATGTAGAAAAGCGTTTATTGGCATGGGGTTGATGTAACAGGCTAAGCTGACGGAATAGGCCAAACTAAAACATTCGTTGCTTTCTTTTAGTCTTTCTTTGTGTAAAGATGAAAGGAAGGGCTGAGCCCGGAATTAGCATTTGCTAAGAACAACTGATCCTCAAACACTGCATTGCAAGTTCGAAATTTATTCCTATCTCCAAAAATAACCAGGGAAGAGCTCTGCAACATACAAACCAATACAGATAAATAGCTCACATGTACATGTAGCCTTGGCAGCAATCTGGTATTCGTATAATGTTGTTACAATAAGTCCTTCCACATGTATTCACATATAGTATGTCGAGAATGGCATCCCTGTTCTGATTTTAATACAATATTGTAATGGCTGTTAATACCTCCTACACCATCTGTAACCATTAGCACTCCTATATCTTGGCCATGAACACATATAATACAATACTAAGATTATTGCAGGTCTTTAAAACCACACATAGTAACCTATCCTCACTAGTCAAATCCCTTAGTCGACTAGACCAACTTTATCTGCTTGATCACTGCTGCTATCGTATACTCCATACTCTAATGGTCATGTCGTGACATGGTAAAATAAGCTGTATAAGCCTTCCTCAGTACAAACACAAAAACTAGAAAAAATATAAAATTCAAACAAGCAACAACAATTGTACTTGTCGCAATCATTAACAGTACTTGTCGCAATCATTGTCGCAATCATTGTCGCAATCATTAACAAAATTAAGCAACTACAACTATCCTCCAACTATTGTGTTGCTCATAACATTATAATGTTACGACGAGTATTGATACGTTACTCCGGTACCTTACTTAGTCTAACTTTGAACGTGTATCAACATTACAACCTAATGCCCTCTGATACTACATGTATGAACCACCTTGGTATTACCTCGTATATGTTACATGTTTTTACACTTCTCACAGCATACAGACAATCGTCACATCACCAAACTTAACATCTAAGTTTTACATATGCCTCTGGTCATAATTAACCTGCATACGCTAAATTACTATCTGCCACACAGAATATATGTAGGGCCTACTATAGTACGTAATTACACACAACAGTTATGAATAATCTATTCTGTCTAATGGCACTATACAGCATCCATTGCCAGTTACATCTAACAAGCTCATGTGACAACAAGATTGTCTGAACTATAATCCGTTATGTGCACAGTTCATACCAATAAAATGTACAAACCTGTACTATAGTACACCGACTTTTACTACATCTGAATTTTCACCACAAGTTCCAGCTCAACTAACCACGTCATGTGTCCGTCCATACAGAATTCAGCTCTCATGCGCTGTGTATCGCATACACAACCTTAACATACAACATAGCTGGTTGTTTCGCCTTAGAGAAAATTATCTCCAACACAAACGATCACCAAAACTACAATACAGAGCCACAAGAAAAGGGAGGCAACTTAAGAACGATAGGGCACATATGTGGAGTGCTCTCCCTTGCATTAGCAATTTACGCTATTTACATGTACATACAATCACAAAAATATAACCTGACCTTTCACATTTGATTGGTGTTTTATGCCATAAGCTGGACTTGAACGCACCGCGACCACATTGGTTAGAGGCTCCTGGGTCATTACGCTACGCTAGCGCGCCAACCATCTGAACCACATAGGTACCTATTCGTTGCTTATCATCGGCTTCCTTTATGCCGTCAAATTCTTAGGATATCCCTTTCCCAAAATCCCTGATTTTTGTATTTGAGGAATTGTCTTAGGAATTATACCGTCATTATATGACGGTGTCTTTAACAGACATTCAACACTTGTTTTTGATGTGCCTTAGTCCAGCAGGAACGACGGACAGTTATGTCCACAGCAATACTTCTTATCACGTAGCATGTATTTGTTTCTTCTTCATTTTAACATTCAGTATCTTTAACATTACTTGTATGCCCATTTTGATTTAAAATTCAAAGGTTATATTCTCTTTTCACTTGTCTTGCGTCAGTTATATATTTAAGATTCGGGAATTTACCTCACGACAAAGGCTGTGGAAATTTTAAAAAATTCCACGAATGTAGGACTCGAAACAGACGCATACCAATCATTGGCCGTAATGTACGTACCATGGCCATAATGACAAGACCAATTTCAAAAGCAGTGTTTAATACACCAACAAAAGAAACAAAGAAGTATGAAACTCGGACGGGTTCATACAATGTACAGTCAAACAGTTTGAGTATTGCCTGACAGAAGCAATTGATATAAACACTTTACAATCATAGAGCCTCCTTTGGTTTCCCATGTCTCTATCTCTATTTTGCATATACTAAATGTTTGCAAGCCTTCTGCAAACTTAATCAGAAGTGCACGAAATAAAAAATGGGGAAATATCAATATATGTATTATTAGTGACGCCTCATAGTGACAAATGGCAAAGGACACAAAGAAAGAAACATGAAATAAGCTGGCTGTGATAATAGCGTTTTGATGTGTAAAGAAACAGATTTCGCTTCTACTGCAAAACAGTTATGTATGCAAAAGATATATGAGATGGGGGGATTAACACATAAAAGTCTACGCGTATTAGATACATTATTCAAATATTAAAGATTCTAGTATTCTAATTACTGCATGGGAAATAAATACAAAATATATTATTGCCGCTGTGATGCTTGGGCGAATCACTTTTCTTGGGAGTCGTTTCTTGTTCGCTGTGTTTGGTAAATTTCTATCTATATTGCACTAGATATGTGTCCCAGTCATATCGCAAAATGCCCATTTGTAGGCATATTGTATGAGTTATTGACTGCGTATGTTTCAGTATGTTCCCCCGGGAGGTATGGACCCGACTGTGAGAAGAAATGTGGGAACTGTACTGAGGGACCGTCTGTCTGTAATTCAACAACTGGGCACTGTCCCCTGAGGACACCCATGTGCAAGGCGGGATACTCTGGTCTGAAATGTGACACAGGTAAGTGTTATACAGGGAATAACGTTGACGGGAAATTATAAGCAATTAAAAGTACAGGTGAAACGCCGTTGGTTCTTAGCGAATTAAACTGTTCACATACATGTTCTTGTAAAGGCGTGTACCTGTACATGTACAAACAAATGTTTAGAGACTCTTCTAGAAAGTACTTATCCCCCCTCTTCAAGAACCTTCCTGGAACTTGGATGTGGCTTTTTGGTCAAGTGTTATAACTGTACGTATGGGAAATCCAGCAACAGGTACTGTAATGACTACAGGACATTACACACACACTAGAAATTTATTTTCCTATTTGCTGGTCGTATAATAGAAGGAAGCTCTCTCTAAAACATTGCAGTACTCTCTAAATATATTGCACAATTAAAAGTGCATCAGTTGTACATACTATGTGTACATTTAACATTGGACAAGTTGTATATTGCTGGTACACAAAATTATGTGCACGTGCACTGTGTACATGGGCCCCTCGTACACAGTACACTTTTAAGAAAGCATTCCTTTGATATCTAAACATGTTTTTCTTTAATCCTGTAAAAGTGTGTAAAAAGTTAATAATCAAATATACAGGTGCAGAAACATTCCTAGGCTGCTTTACAACATATTCTAAATAAAACTGTTAAGGATGCATGAGATGGATGAGCTGGAGTCCTCTCAATTCGTATTAGTCCCTTGCTAACAACCAAAGAAACTGTTTATGTATATGTAAATACTTGTACAAAACATTGTCTAGAGAGTCCTGTACAAAGTACATTTACGCCCCATCCAATCACCTACCTGGAACTTGGATATGGCTATATGGCCTAACAGGCAGTTTGCTTTATCTTAATTTGATCTTGACACTACGCCCTTTGATTTAAATTTCTCGGACTATATTCTCTCTTCAGCAAGTTTTTTTATTCGTCTTGCGTTAGTTATAGATTTAAGTTTTGTAAAATTACCTGACGACAAGAAGAATTTGGCAAAATAAAAGGTGTCCAGGCCTAGAAATTGCTGTATACTAGGCGTCCACCGCCATGAACGTTCCGTGCCATTATTACAGTATAAAAGACTTAAAGCAATTGCATTATAAAAGATTTAAAGGCTTAAGAAAAACCAACGTGGCGACCACAGTGCGGCAGCTGGCAAATTGTTACACGTAACATTTTAATGATGACTGAAAGACGCAGGCCATATAAAAATTATAAAACAATAATACAACTTTATCCAACCTTCGGCCAAAGGTCCCTGGAACGGTAAGGCAGAGAGTTAAGACGATAAGAAAGTTCAAAAAACAAATTCCCAGCACAATTCTGTTCAAATTTCAGATTTAGGAGCATAAAACTTGGTCTTCGCATCCATAAAAGTTGTATGATCATAAAAGATATGGTAGTTTAGTAATAATCCACAGAAAATGAACTCTCGATCAAAAACGGCAAGTTTTTGTTTAATACAAGGCACTGTGTTTTTCATTTGCTGTATCAACGTTAAGAAGAACAACATTTAACCAAAATATTCATGCATGTTTCACTTCCAGCTGTCAAAGTTTTCATTAACGATTGTCTTCATATGTAAAACATACACTTTGTAATCTAATCAATTTTGTCATATTTTAACAATTTTAAAAGACGTAGTTCTGCCTTGTCCTGTCAGAAATCCTTTACAGTAGAGTTAATTAAAGTGGTCACTGCGGAGACAAGGCCTCAGTTCCATAAGTAAAGAAATAATAACCGGCGCATCGACTTGGGAGTATACGGTCTTTCTTAGACATCATTTGAACTGAGTCACGTGACTGAATTACAATTTGCTAAATTTAGCAGCTCTTTCCAAATCAAGAGCATTTCCCATTTGCTAACAATATAATTGTTATTTACTTCCATTTGTTTCATCATTATTTAAAAGTTACATGTCCGAAACATTTTGCCTGTAATTGCTCATTTTTTTCTGTATATCTTCTTTGTTTTTAATCCACACAAGCATATTTCAAACTGGGGCTTGCGTGGCTCAATGGGTTAACGCACTTGCGCAGTATATGACCCGAGAGCCTCTCACCAATGCGATGGCTGTGAGTTCAAATCCAGCTGAGGCTGGCTTCCTCTCCAACCGTACTGAAGAAGGTCTGCCTGCAACCTGCGGATGGTCGTGCGTTTCCCCTGGGCTCTGCCCGGTTTCCTCCCACCATAATGCTGGTCGATTCATTTCGTAAACATTGTATTTACAGTAGTGTTAATTGTGACGTGATACTCCGCATAACTCACAAGCAGCTGGGTGATATGAAGTTATTATTACCTGAGGATTAACGGAAGATGAGGACAGCACGAGGTGAATGAGTTCTAGAGTACAGTACTTCCGAAAGCTAAGCTCTAGTGGAAATAAATGTGATATTTGTGTTAAGCTGTTAAAATGTGTTAGTTTTATATTTGATATTAAAAAAAGATTGTTTACCTGGACAATCCAGGCTATTTCTTTGGAAATGTTGACTACTGAATCAGTAAAGGTAACCTGTGTACCCGAAGGCCTGGTGCAAAATGCGAGTGTTGCTCTATTTATGTAGTATTTCTACTTTACCTTAAATATCCAATAAATATACGTACACCACTGCGTACATGTTAAAAGAAAACTATTAATGAGACTTCAATGGATTCAGCTTTAACCTTAGAAAATACAAGGTTCAGTAATGGCTCTGCTGTAAATCTAAGCATCAAGTTTGTTCCAATATACGACTACAATATTATATACATAGTTTTAGGTTTCTGATGTTGTGTGAAAAAAAAGATAAAAGCACAAAGCCTGTTCTAAGTAGATAATCGGTATATGCACCCGTCCGTTTCTCTGTTACACAAGGTGATATATACATGGTTTTGGTAGGTTTTCTGCCATGTTATAATCTCCAACACACATATATAGACGCTCAGATACACATACAGCGCATAAGGGCGTCTCTACTTGGGAGTTCCCCACTCTCATACTAACTCTCATGACCTGAAGCGTCCATCTTGGTTTACGGCTGGTACAGTATACGAATGTCTGTTTCGACACTTAGATCCAAACCTTCCCGACAGCCTTTTTCAACTGATACTTCTGCACACTTCTATGTCACTAGTCTGTATCGAACATCGGGACATTTAAAGGGACAATGAAGTTGACATATTGTTTAGGAAAGCAAATCAAGTCTTTGGGTTTGTCGAACTAAAATGTTTACATAAATTGTGATCCACAGAAATGATCTTGTCTACCGCAATGTGGGCAACGTTGACTGAAGGTCATATTGTTTTGAAAACATGTATTACATCTATAGGGCTAGACGCCAAAAGGTAACAGCTTAAGGCCTTACATGTGTATCCTCTATGCCAGAAGTTAACAGTGCACAACCTGTATCATCAACGCCAGAAGATAACAATATCAGACCCTATATTTTCTATGCCATAAACTAACAGCTTACGCCGTGATACCCTCAACTCCAGGGCTAACAGCACACGACCCTATACACTCTACTCCAGGAGCTAACAGCATATTATTCCTCTACCCCATCAATTAAGAGCTTACAACCCCTCTACTCCAGGGCTAACTTCACACGACCCTATATCCTCTACTCCAAGATCTAACAACACACCACCCTAATCCCATTCTAAATAATTATTCACAAATTTACTTTGATTTTAAAGTTTCAGACTCATCAGATAACGCTAAGGATTACACGGGTGTGATTGCCGGAAGTGCTGTCGGAATACCTCTTGTTGTCATGATCACCGGAGTCATTATCATTGTTATGATGTAAGTCTGCACTAGTTTTAAACCCGTGTACAATCACTTTATGAGTAATACATGTACTGCTACTACAGTCAGGGTTTTTGGAAAAGGAACAGAACGTACTAGGTCTCAAATTTGCTATACACAGCATAGTATGTAATAGATGTTTTAAATTTGTGATACACAAGTATTCATTGTGGTTTTATTGTTTTTTTTTTGGCCTCATGGTCATCCCATTTTTTCCATTAGCCGCAGAAAACCGCAACTTGTACAGACAGGTGGTGCTAAAGGCCCTGGACCAAACAGTACTCCAGCAGAGGAGAGCTCAGTTCCCGCAGAAGTTACGAGTAGAAGTGAAATGTCTGAGCCGTCAAGCTTGTATGATACACGTGATAAAAATTCTTGTGAAGATCACCCCTATGAAGCCATTCGTGAATACGTCAATCTATGATAAAACACGCAGATCTTGAAAACAATGTCCAGACTGTTATATTTTATTTCTGCATAAACCGAGATTATCTTGGTGGACTAAACCTCACGGACATCTGGTCCATTTGTGCTGTTTTATTGTGATTGTGTATCAAATGTGATGAAAACTAAAATCATCCCCAACTGAGGTAAATTAACTTTCATGGCAACCGTCGCATGCAGTGCTGTCATTGTGCTTGTTGAATTTTGATTGGATAATATTTTATCACAGGTCGTTATTGCGTTTCATCGGAGAAGAGAATGTCGCTATCGTCGTCAGCAAAAACATTGCTGTTTTTACAAAGTTGCAGGGCAAATGTCATTAAAGGGTGTATTATTGACGATGTACTGAATTTAAAACAGTTTATGCTTCACAGTTTACGATATCAAAATTTAAAACGTTCATACACGATGCTAACCTTCGTTCAAGCTATATATTCTCTTTTACAATGCTTTGGCGCTATAATCAAAAGGCCGGTAGTTCAAAAGTGTATTGAAAGTTATTTCAATCTAATACCGTTATATTAGTTTTCGCCTCATGCAAAACTCATGACATTTACTCCAGACTAAAGTTAATACCGGTCTTAACTGCCAATACACATCTGAACAACAACTGAGACTTTCTGGGACTGGGAATGTTACAGCGGCCCGTTCCGTTTCGTTGGGTTCGACCACCGAGTCGGAAAGAAGAACAAACGCCAACGTTTCTGCTACAGAAGCCTTTAGTATCGTTGCTCCGTAAAACTACAACACAAAGACATTACACTGAACAAAGTACCACGTGGGCACGTGACGAAAACAATTGTTTTGAGTATTTTCTCTAAATTAATAGGACATGAAACGTACACAAAAACTACCACCATACAAAAACAAAGAACAGATACGCACCACTTTGGCTTTGTTACGCAGAAACGCAGAATCGCAAGACGGGATAACATGTGCAAGCAGAGCACGACCTGTGCCGGTCAGTGACCACACCCGATCCTCCCTGGCCACACCTGAATGCCGTATAGTGGTCAAACAAGCCCTCTATCAGGGGAGACAAGCTGAATTTGCTGCAAACTACAGCTTTCACATACCTCCTCAAAATCATTACTGGGGATGATTTTTACGTGCAACTCCAGCTACGCTGGCACAAGCAGAACCAAATTCTGAACCGGTCGGTCAAGGTGGCCTAGTGGCCGTTTGTGCCTACCCTTCGCGTCGAGAGACGAGTCACTAACCAACAGCTTAACCTTCCTTTAAATGCTACGTAGTCGCATTCCCTTGTTAACAAATACTCACGCACGCGATCATGATCCATCTCGTCCGCTGCAGCGCGAAGTTCACGTTCTGCGCCGACAAAGTTTGTGCCTCGGTCTGACCGCAGCTGTCTTATAGATCCACGTAATGACACAAACCGTCTAAGCGCATTAATGAAAGAGTCGGTGCTATGATCTTTCACTGTCTCTATATGAACAGCCCTCGATGCCATACATGTAAATAAGGCACCGTACCGTTTTTGTTCTTTACGACCCTCTTTAATAAACCATGGCCCAAACATGTCAACACCACTGTACGCAAACGGAGGAGCTGGGTAAAGACGATCAAAGGGTAGATCAGCCATCTTCTGTTCCTCTACAGGCCGACGCATCTTCCGACACTGAACACAATTGTATATATACATAGAAACTGCAGAAGTACAACCGATTATCCAAAAGCCACTTGACCTCACATGATTAACGGTCATCCCACGGCCTTGGTGCTCTATCTCCTCATGACAGTGACGAACTACCGTTTCTGTCACGTGATGCTTTCGCGGGAGAACCGCAGGATGCCGAACAACGCTAGGCAATCCCGACTTTCTCAATCTTCCTCCTACTCTCATCACGCCGGCCTTGTCTAGGAATGGATCCAAGCGGTACAACTTACTGGTGCGCTTGAGTGTCTGTTTTCTACGTTTGACAGATTGTCGACCACTACCTTGTTCACCAATACCATGTGAAAGTAAGACAGTTACTTCGCTAGAAAAGGGTCCCATTGAACCGCCTTCAAAATTTCAACCTCAGCTTGTCTCAGGAGCTCCACCGTGACCGGATCGATATGTTTGAGTTGTTTGCTGCTTGATCGAGTTCTTGGTCTAACTTTGTCGCATCGACTACGATTTAACAACCAAGACTTTAGCCTCAAACAATTTGCTACAGCCCGCTTTATACGAAACCATTCAGACAAATGAGTTAATCTAGCTACATCAAAGCCTGACGACCTGATCGGACTGGGTAGCAGCGGATATTGCACTCTTTACCTCTGGGTCACCTGAACTGATTGGGAATGGTGCGTTATAAGATGGTACCTCAAACTTCGTATCCCAAAAAAATGAAGGCCCGGTGATCCATGTAGATCGATGGACAAGATCATCTGCAGTTATGCCTCTTGAACCATCATCCGCGGGATTTTCGTTTGTTTTAACGTGATGCAACTGAGAGGGAGAACTGTGCTCTCGGATTTACTGAACCCGGTTGGCTACAAACACATGAAATCTGCGACTGTCATTGGTTATATAGCCTAACACCACTTTACTATCCGTCCAGAAAACCTCTACTGGATCCACCATGTAATCGGAGGTACCAAAGAGTTCATTTTGCAAAAAACAACTAACCCTTACTGAAACAAGTGCTGCCGTAAGTTCCAACCTAGGTTACTGATTTTAACGGTGTAACACGTGACTTACCCATTATCAACGAGCAATGAACAACGTTCTGGTCATTAATAACTCGTATGTAGGAACATTGACCGTACCCTCGAGTGCTGGCATCTGCAAAATGATGCACCTCTGCTGCCTTTACGTTACCAAAGTTACTTGGCTTGAAGCAGCGCGTTAACTCTAGATTTCTGAGGCTGAAAATACTTAAACGCCATTGTTCCCACTGTGGGCGGATTGCCTCTGGAACTGGGTCGTCCCAATCAGCTCGTTCACGGCACATTTGCTGCAACATCTGCTTACCAACCAAAACAACCGGCGCAACAAACCCAAATTGGTCATAAACTGAGCTAACAGTCGACAGAATTCCCCGTCTTGTCAAAGGTTGATCCTTCAACACAATACGAAACGTAAACACATCAGATTCGACTACCCACTGGATACCCAGAGCTTGTTCTACCGATCCTACACCGTTCAAAAGGTCAGAACATTTTGTGCCTCTAGCTGTGTCTTCAGGAGGGATTAAGGCCATTACTTTTGGGGAGTTTGAGAACTTTGTGTAGAACTAGACCCACACGGCGACACAACTGCTTACTGCTAGAGATTAAGGCAATAGCTTCCTCGACAGTACTAGTTGACTTAAGGCCATCACCCACGTAAAAATTACGCCTTACGAAATTAGCTGCTGCAGTTCCGACCTCATGTTCATGATCATCTACTGCTCGTTTCAGGTCAAAATTAGCTCATGCGGGAGAGGAGACAGCCCCAAACATATGGACATTCATGCGATACTCAGTTGCCGGGCACGTAATGTCACCCTCCGGCCACCAAAGGAAACGCAACAAATCTCGGTGTTCGGGAGTTACCTTGAACTGATGATACATTTGTTTAATGTCACACATGGACGCCATAGGCTCAAGGCGAAAACGACAAAGAACCCCCTGTAGCCCATTAATCAAATCTCGACCCTGCAACAAATCATCATTCAAGGATATTCCTTTGTATCTAACACTGCAATCAAACACCACGCGCAATTTAGATGGATATTTTGGGTGGTAAATCCCGTGGTGAGGAATATATCAAGTCATACCAGGATTGCTGCTAACCTCTTCATCGGAGAGCTTTTCCGCATGTCCTTCCATAATAATATTGCGCATAAAGGAGGTGTAATCTGTCCGATACCGAGGGTTAGCCAGCATACGACGCTTAAGCGTCATTAGCCGATGGATAGCCGTTTGCTTATTATCAGGCAATAACACGCTTTCATCTCTCAAAGGAAGAGGCATTTCGTAACGGCCATGTTTTTTTTTAAGGCCAATGCCAGACGAAATCTTCAAGGAATTTCCTGTCGTCATGAGAAACAGGGCCTTGGCAGGATTTACTTTCGGAAAAATCTAGGGCCATCATCTTGGAGACGTCCGCCGGACTGATGATTTCCTTCACAGCCGTACGCAGGACTATGGTTGAGGTAAGTAATTTTGAGCAAACCTCTTCGCCTTCCGAACGTTCCGCGGATACGACACTACCTAACATGTGGTGACTTACTCCTAGTGAATCCCGAATATCCTCGTCATGTGGCCCTACTATCCCTACAATGCCCCACCCTAAATCTGTTCTCTGAGCGTACGGCTCGTTCCCTACTGACGGAATAACATCCCGAGGAACGAGTGCACGTGAACAATTGTACCTAATCAAGAGGGCGACAGGGACATTTTGAAGAGGTTTCAAGAATTGCGCCACATTTTGCAAATGGGGCCACCGTCTAGCCATGTCTGGCGTAGGAATGTGTGACCTGTTGGCAGACATTACGTCACGTGTGTAGACCGGTGGCAGCTGTATCTGGAGGTCACAGTCACATCCGCGCACGATTAGGCCACTAATCTTGTAACTGTCAATCAACTCTCCATCAGCGCTCTTAGTCGACAAGCTCAGTTTCACAGACGGCCCCTTCAAGCCTAACCCTTTACACACGTCATTCAAAACAAATGTCGTGTCCGACTGGGTGTCTAAAAGAGCATAGACCATCACTTCCCTTTTTGGATTGTCAGTGTGAGAAAGAAAGACAGGCAAGATCATGGAACTTTTGCACCCATCAACACCAACACGATAGTCGTCATATAGACTCGTCGCAAAAACAGTCTTACTCATCGCATGATCAAGTTCGCCATCTTTGTTAATTCGATCCCCATGCAAGGAAGTGGGGTGCCTCTTTGAACAAACATTGCATACCTTCCTGTTTTTACACCACTTTGACCGATGACCTTGTTCAAGACATGCGAAACACAGACCGCTTTCCTCGGCAAATTGCTTTCGCTCTTGAACAGATCGCTGGAGAAAATTCTTACACATATCAATCTCATGAGGCAGCCTTCAAAGGTAGCACATTTTACTTTTTACGTGCGGACTTTCGAATCCTGTCACAAACGTACTAACTTCTGTGCCACGTCTCTGATCTGACTTCGATCTATTGCGTTTCGACTTCGTGGCTTGTAATGAAGTGATGGGATCGCACGCACTTCTAGCTTCCTTCACACCAAACTAACAAATTCTGCAAAGGGAGGAAACGTGAAATACTTGTCTCTCCACTCTGCTACTCTACGACACCATCTTACCACCAGCCAATCAGGGAGTTTGATAAGAATCTTTCGGTTCTCTCTTTTGTCACTTAAGCATTGTAAACCTGGAATACTTGACATGGCCGCTGAACACTGGTGCAAAAAGTCCGCAAATGTTCGCAATGCTTGACCATCTCTCCCTGATAACTTAGGCCACGATTCTAATTTATCTCTAAACGCATTTGCTATGACGAAAGAATTTCCATACTGGGTTTCTAATAACTGGATCGCCTCAAAATAGGCTTCATCGCTGGAGAGAAAAAAATAGCCGTCAACGGCTTCTTTGGCCTCACCACGCAAGCACTTCTTTAAATAAAATATTTTCTCTTTGTGAGGTATTCCCTTCCGACCAATCAAAGTTCCAAAAGACCTCTTCCACAACGGATACGACAAAGGATCTCCACTGAAAACAGCAGGTTCAGGAGTCGGAAGCCTACCAATGCTCATTTGCTCTGCCAAAGAATTAATCATGTCTCGCAACAGATTCGTGGCATGGCTCTCAGGACTGGACGTCTCTGGTTGACCAATACCCGAACGAGGAGAGAACTCAGGGGCTTTAACATTAGGTTTAAACGGGTTACTAGTGAAGCGTCGACTGATGTCCTCTTGCAACACCTGGTCGGGAAGAGCGACATGACTACAGCGGAATAGGGGACGAGCGGTTGACTCGTGTGGAGCTGTATAGTCTAATATATCAGTTCCACACTCCCCATGATCAGCCCCCTGGGAAACTGGCTGTAGCGGTGCCTGCTGTGATGTAGGCCATTGAAACCGATTAGGAGCCACGTCAGATTCAGCAAAAGAGTTAACCTCAGACCTTATCAGAAACTGTTCCACATTTGCCTCTGAGGACAGTGATTCTAAAGGCAGTGAGAGTTTTATCTCAGGTTCGACACTGTTAGCATTTTTTATGGTTCTAAGCCTTGCTTCTGTCATGATAAGTTCTTCTAGCGTTTTAGCTCGGTCTAATTCGGCTCGTTTTCTTTCCAATTCTACTCCTTTTTGTTCAACCACTGTCATATTTTGCAGTTTTGCCTTCAGAGCTGCTACCTTGGCTTCCACGCTAATCCCTTGGGAAGTAATGGACGACCGGGAACACTTAAAACTTTCCAATGCGACTGACTTTCTATCTGACTGGTCATTACGATTTAACTCTCTTATCTTCTCCGAACATTGCTTAACTAAACGATGAGTATCGGTTTCGGCGGCGTCATGCCGATCGAAAACGTCGCATTTATCGACAAAAGGAAACATTGTTTGATATCTTTCGTGGACGGCGGTTACATTTTCCATGCAATGCATAAGCTCATCGCGCGTTCGTTTTAGAACCAAAATATCTGCACATTCAGGCAACAATACCTCTAATTTAGTCGCCAGTTTGCGCAATGACGAAACGGCTGACCGGAACTTCCGCTCAAGTCGGTCTACCCGCCACTCTACAAACTGCTCTGCAGGGGCCTTAGGTCGTAAGCCAACAAGGCCGACAGGTTCAGAAGTGGATACCTCCCCTTGATTATTTATTACACAAATTTTGGAGCGTACCTCCCCTTCCAGAGCGTTAAATTGATAATCGTTACCTTGTGTCGCTTATGCCTCTGCCATTGTAACATTGGCCTTCAAAGGTTGCTGAGAACCAAAGCGACACAGACTTATATTACAGAACAAAAAAAAAACAAAAAAACAGAAGGATATACAACTGGGCGTCTACGGAGAGGCTTCAGGACACAGAATAAGATCACAACAGTATCTGACTAGATCATGGCCATATAAAGCATTAAAGTAAATAATACATCTAGGCAATTAAATCTGTCGCTTGCAAGTTTCGACTTGTGAGCTGAAAATCTTTGTAAAAGAACAGGGTCCTGATGCCGAAAAAGAAACAGACTATCATTGCCCATCGGCGAAACCTGCCCATCAGAACTTACACGTAAATGGTTAAATGTAAAATATAACAGATAAGATGTTTAAATATGAGAAAAAATCATTGCTAGGTACACGTAAAAACGTATATACCCCTGCATAAGACCTCAATTCTACACATGTATTTTGAGATAAAACAATGCAATTATGTTTGAAATTCAAAATACACGGATGATAGTCAAGAAAGTCCAAGCTTAACTGAAAATCTCATACAGGTGCAAGCTGCTAGGTATTATAACATGTGTACAAAATGTCCATTATCCAGTTCATAAAATATTCTCAATGACCAATAAAAAAGATTTTAAAAGTCCAAATATAACATTATGCCTGACAATTTGGATTCACTAAACATTCTCAAATGGCGCTGAATGAAGCGTGCGACTTTATATAGGGCACATTTCATACACACATGGCCGTAACATAGTTCAGGCAGATCAATAAAAGATCACAACAGTCTGAAGATATCGGGGTGGGTAAATGTAGTATCAATGAGCACAGGTTAGGGATGGAATAAAATTTTCTCACCGAGATCAACGTGCAAAAGTCGCTGGACTTAGTGAGGAAATCACATCAAAGTTCTGTCGCAATATATATTTCCCATTTATTCCCTGCTGCTTTCCGTAAGTTGGCAGGCACACACAGCACTCCCACGCAGACAGTCTCCACGCCGTCACCGGCTATCAACAATGCACAGTGTTTTACTGTTACAGCGGCCCGTTCCGTTTCGTTGGGTTCGACCGCCGAGTCGGAAAGAAGAACAAACGCCAACGTTTCTGCTACAGAAGCCTTTAATATCGTTGCTCCGTAAAACTACAACACAAAGACATTACACTGAACAAAGTACCACGTGGGCACGTGACAAAAACAATTGTTTTGAGTATTTTCTCTAAATTAATAGGACATGAAACGTACACAAAAACTACCACCATACAAAAACAAAGAACAGATACGCACCACTTTGGCTTTGTTACGCAGAAACGCAGAATCGCACGACGGGATAACATGTGCAAGCAGAGCACGACCTGTGCCGGTCAGTGACCACACCCGATTCTCACTGGCCACACCTGAATGCCGTATAGTGGTCAAACAAGCCCTATATCAGGGGAGACAAGCTGAATTTGCTGCAAACTACAGCTTTAACAGGGAAGTTTGGCGCGAATGTCGAGCAAGACAATAATGTAATCTTCTGAACAGATAATTGCAATTACCAAAACAGCTCAAAACACCTTTCCTAAAAGAATATAAAGGACATGATATACAAACGACAAATAACACTGGGAACAAGTAACAGAGAAGCAGTTGTCTGCTACGGTGCATGGAATACAAGCAGAAAAAATAAGTGTTTTGTTTTAAACACATATCTGGGACAGTTTGGAGACACATCCCTAAAGTTACTAAACATAGTTTTTTTTTATGAATAAGGCGAGAATTGTTTATATGATGTGCCATCTAATAAGACATTATTTGCAATTTCTGACTTTGCAACTACATTTTGACTGCTCTCCCGATCTGATTTTGAAGCGCTTAATAAATTTACGCCCAGGAGATTTCTAACTTTGTAGTATTGAAACCTCCGTATGTGTCTCCCCGGAGCAGATGATCAATTGTATACTTCCGATTGCAGCTTGTATGTTCTTGGTATAAATACTAAAATATCGAGAAGGGATTATATCTGAACTGATGTTGATCGTAATTTTTGTTGAGGATCTTCAAGATAGTCTGAGTCTTCGTTAATATATTTGAAGTAAAATTATTAAATGTTCTGATAGAGGGTCTGACCAAGAACTCTCCGTGGTATCCCAAAGTTATGTACTACGTCAAAGGTGGATGAACCCAGCGTACGACGTAAGGAAGACTAAATAATTATTTTACCTTCAGACAGGGTATTCAGAACTCCTGAATTCCACTTTTAGCCTAAATCACGCTGTAACGTTATCACGCTGTAGTAGGGCGGTGTATACATGTTGATTAATAGAATGTACATTGTAATTAACGTTTAACATGTTAAAGGTGTGTTTCTTTGCCAAAAACTCGCGAATAATACATGGACATTTTTTAAAAATGCACGCAGTATTTTATAAAAACTTCCATTTTTTATATAAATGCATTCATTTATGTCGTCAGTTGCATGGGTTTATCGCAAAAACGGGGCGATTTAAATCTTTAAATGTATATGAATTAACATTATAAGGCGGTTTTTATATAAGTTGTTTGCATAAACATATTTATGTATGTTACAGTTCAGCATTAAGCACTTTTACTGTCTGTTGCAAAGAGATGTTTATCACGCGTTTAATTAATTAAAAATATTGTTCATTTGCTGTATACATTCCTGAACTGTTTTTCTATGTACTGATGTTAACCAAAGTTGATGTATTTAATATCACGGAAACTTCAGAGGTTGTCATTTTATTCACCTGATATATACTTGAATGATTAATTTGATTAAAAGGTAGATATCTCTCAACTCAGATTCATGCGCTCTTTATGCGTAGTGATACTGAATCAAAACACAAGAAACCAGCAAAATGGCTGGGTGAATCATGACACTTGTCATTTAGACGAGTCTTGTGGGTGATAGTGCACACTGTACTTTGCCAATCCTATGTGAGCTCAATGGCACTCAAACGAGGTAACGCAGTATGTTGTACTTTTCCCCCAGGACTCTGCTTACTCTCAATTAAGACATGACTTTATATCATTGTAAAATTAAAAATCTAAAATCACCATATGACGATATTTGTGCGCATGACTTTCAGTTACTGTATGATAAACCATTCTTTGCTGGGAAATACTTGACAAATATTTCCCAGCATTTTAGCTGAGGCAAAGCGGACACAGCCCATGACCATCCGCAGGTTACTGACACCAGACAGGTAGCCAGCATGAGCTTGTCTTGAGCTCTCAGTGGTCACATTAGAGAGATGTCCACGGGCCATTGTGCCACACTTAACCCCTCGACCACTGAGGCTTCTCAAGACTCAAGAATTTTTCACGCACACAACGGTGGTCAGTTTTATTCCTGAAGGAATCCGAAGATGCGGGAGATAATCCAGCCACCTTTGGCAAATTACTGATGAAGTTTAGCATGAGTGATGTAGAGATATGCTCACCACAATGGTGTGAGTCAAGTGGTCTGTAAGCGGCGTTCGTCCACACGATGGTAGACGGCGATTTGTAGTCACGAAGACCACACCGTAGTAGACGACGATTTGTGGCCACGAACACCGCACGATAGTAGACGACGGTGTGTAGGTACGAAGATCACAAGATGGTAGACGACTGTTTGTATTCATGAAGACCAGAAGATGTTAAACGACGGTTTATTGTCACGAAGACCACATGACTTTAGACGACGGTTTATAGTCACCAAGACCACATGATTGTAGACGATGGTTTATAGCCCCCAAGACCACATGATTGTAGACGACGATTTATAGTCACCAAGACCACATGATTGTAGATCACATTTTAAAGTCACTAATGCATGCAGGTGGAGGGAGTGTGGGCGCGAGGGAGGAGGTGGCTGGGTGGGTGGGTATGGTGGGGGTGGGGGGGGGGGGAATAGAAGGCCTAGTAGTACATGAGTGCTGTTGATTGGTCATTAGCCAAGCTCGGAACAGATGGGCGAATCTATTCCGACAGATGGAACTCGTACATGTGGGTGGGTGGGTGGGTGGGTATGGTGGGGGTGGGGGGGGGGGGAATAGAAGGCCTAGTAGTACATGAGTGCTGTTGATTGGTCATTAGCCAAGCTCGGAACAGATGGGCGAATCTATTCCGACAGATGGAACTCGAATTATGCGTGTGTGTTTGTTAAATGAAGAAGAATGGATGTGACGTAAATACTAGCGCGTCTTTGGCATTTAAAAAAAACTGTTCGACGGCGGATATCTACAAAACTGCTTTACAGTAAACCTTTCCATAACGACTAAAAACTAATTAACTAGCCATTGTTCAGAAGATAATAATAAGAAAAGATTGCTTACACTCAGCGAAGAACGAAAGTTCAATTAAAATTCTCACAATTGTCACATTGTGGGTGGGTGGGTGGGTGGGTATGGTGGGGGTGGGGGGGGGGGGGGGGGGAATAGAAGGCCTAGTAGTACATGAGTGCTGTTGATTGGTCATTAGCCAAGCTCGGAACAGATGGGCGAATCTATTCCGACAGATGGAACTCGAATTATGCGTGTGTGTTTGTTAAATGAAGAAGAATGGATGTGACGTAAATACTAGCCCTGGTATATTTATAATCGAGCCCTCCTCGGGACAACCTTAGCGCGTCTTTGGCATTTAAAAAAAACTGTTCGACGGCGGATATCTACAAAACTGCTTTACAGTAAACCTTTCCATAACGACTAAAAACTAATTAACTAGCCATTGTTCAGAAGATAATAATAAGAAAAGATTGCTTACACTCAGCGAAGAACGAAAGTTCAATTAAAATTCTCACAATTGTCACACTGGCATACGCATAAACAACACAAATTGCTGATAAAGGTAATATACATTCAATCCTGCGCATGGCAACTTTAATTGCAAACTTTTCATGCTATAAATGAAACTCAGTAGATCTAAATCGGTTCTAAATCGTTCCAGTATGTTTTATTTAACAGCACCATGACGTTAAATGTTATAGACATTCAAGAAGAGTGACTAGCTATTATTGCTCACGGTCAAACTATGAACACGGAAATAATCACAGCGTGTGACTGGTAGAGATAAGATCTGGTAATAACCAGTATGCGAAAGGAATTTAGACAACTCGTGTATTCGACATTAGCGAACAATTCGTCGCCGCACAGCTTAACCAGTAAAATATCTAGTCCTTTTACCTCATAATAAGAACACAAATTCGCTTATGTACAAACTCTCACCGAGCACAATAACTAACGTATAATTAGGAGAAAAACAACTTTGAGAACAAATGGTACTGACTATAACGCTATTGTGCTGTAACGTTAACAGAGAAGTTTAGCATTACAGTTGTTTTAGCGTGTGTTAAGAATACCCCTGAGGCGTTAAGCGTCTTATGCAACTCTAGCTTTAACGTACATTTACTATATTAACAGACACTTTGGAAAAAGTGTAGATAACCATAGTGTGCAGTGCTGGTAGATCTCATACAGAAAAGAAATCACCTACGTAGGTAAACAAATGGTATCTGGATGAGCTGTTTAAAATCAAAAGAAAAAGCTAACTGTGCATGTTTTAAAAAAAGTTTAAGCTGTTATACCCTAAGGCGAGCAAATGTTTTTGAAGACATCAATTTAAGTACTTAAGAAAAAAGATACAGTCTGTAGTGAAAACTGTCGAAATACACACTTCCGGTATGAGCCTGGTCCTTGGACAGGTGACCTGTGAGGCCGCAACCTATAGATGTTAAATAAGACACGTGGTTTGCAAACAGCAATATTAACTTATAATCTCTTCCCGATTGATGCATGGTCGTACAAACGTTCAACAAAACAGTGAAGAAATCACGTGTAAACCATGTAACAGTGGCATATAGATTTTAAATACTTTTTAAATTTTGAAGGATCCATGTCCGTGCAGAGTTTTTTGTTAAGCCAGTAAAAGCTTTTATTTGAAGTGTACGCAAGGTCGCAAGAACAAGGATAATCGGGTAATTTTGACCTTTATACTCAAGTTGCTCGAGAATGTTTTTTTGTCTGTAAATTCCATTCTTGCCTCATCTTACTGGTAGGACTTGTTGAGTGTTGGACGGCCAATTTGCGAGATTAGCTGAATACTACAAAAGGATACAATAAACTCTTGCATTTTGTTATTTGACGGAACTGAGTGAGGTGTTGATTAGTTAAGGTCATGGGAGCAAAATGCCACACAACCCGGGATTAACATGCATGCTACATGTCGAGAGGTTGTAAATTGTCTTTTGACATAGTACCATTCATTTTTGTTTATTGCACACTGATGTAGACTCTCGGCAGCAAGACTGGACAACTTCATTGCGATATATGCTTGGCCCTAACATTAAACGGTGCATAAATTTAGACCGACTGTACAGCGATAGGCAACGTGCTGGAAAAAATTGTTTATGTCAAACAGTCTCGCATGCCTCGAGAAGTAAGATCTGCCTAGACAAGAGCGAAAAAAAAACAAAAACATTTAATGAACTTTTAGGCGGCTGCATGAGCCTTGTTTAGGTGACTGTGGTCGGGGACGAGGTTTTTAATGCATGTCCAGTTTGTTCAGACGCGCGATGAAATTCTCTTACATACGTTAATATACATTAACGGAAAAACCTGTCAACCAATACACCAAACTCCGTCAATGGCACACTGATCGTGCTGATTATTCGTCTTTATCGACATTAAAACTGGACCCAGCAAACTACAGTGAGGAGTTCATTACATACAGTTTGCGTATCACTAAAGCCGCCAGGCGTTTCCCCTTCACCTAACCACAAAGAACCTCAGACTCAACATGCTTAGAGGCATTTAATATAACGTTGGCCTGCACTGAAAACTCGATCCCGACTTTATTCTGTAGCAACTTGTGACGGTCTTGTAAGTTCTGTTGTGCTCGGTTCTTCTTACAGTGTCAAGCTGTCATTCCAGCCGCAGCACCACAGGTTTATTATTTGATCACCTGTATTTTGAATGTATAAGAATGGCTAAGAAGCAAAACTAAATAAATAGTTCCAAACTGAGATCTGAATAATACATAGAACGACTGCCTCTAAATTTACCATCGTGAACTGGTTTATTCAAAGTATTCTTGAAATTTCCACCACAAGTGAAACAAAATCGCCATGACTTGTTTTTAGAGATATAGTAATATTCGACACAAATTCATCAAGCACTTTGAATAAAGAAACATTCTAGACTGGCGAATCATGACTTGCACAATTGTTGCTATTAAGAACATTTTACTGAAAACACGTATATTCGGGTTACATAAAGGCACGTTGAGCTTATCAATATGTTTGAAAATATGTAATTTTTCAGTCTAGCCTTTATAAAGCTGTGAGCCTTAACAAGGTTAAGACTTCCAAACAGTTGTCATGACAAATCTTTTCAAACAATTTAAACATATAATGTCAAATATACTTTACATCATTTATGTATATGTTTTGTTTTCTCTTTAAGATTTGTGACAAAGTTAGTTCATAATATTTTAAATGTTGGATGTGATACGCTGTGAAATAGTAAGACATTAATCAGCTGTTTCCCCTTGCGTGTTTGTAGTGTATTCCTTCTATTTTAAAGAAACCATAGGCACTCTAATTCTAAGCACTCTAACTGACTCTAATTTAAAGTCATTTTCAGCTTGATTTAGTACATGGGTTATAGTAGAATGAGCCGGAAATAACGCACCAGTTTGCATGCAGCCCGCGGCCAATTGACGAAGTATATACAGTACACAAAAATAGCAAGTATGAGTCAAAACACTGAGATCGAGCTACTCTGCTTCTAACTAGCTGATCTGTCTAGGGCACGTTTGGGCATACCCATCAAGCCGATATACAAATACAGACATAACATATACGGACAAGCGAGATTCCGATATGACATGTTGAAGCCTTTCTTCTTGCCAGTTGTCTCTACATACTGTATAATTTACTGTACACTAAAATCGGATCAGTAGTTAAATTTAGTCGGAATTACATGCGCCAGTGAACTAGGGTTGGGAGAAACGATTAGGTAGCAGCCAGGCAAACACTGTGCAAGTCTTCGAGTCTGAAGCTATGTTTTCTTATTACTAAATGAGATTTTCGTGGCCTTTAGGGACCGACAGTGCTATTTGATACATATTGTTCGCAGTGTTTATGTATAACTGTAGCCTCCCTTTACAAAGAATAAAGGCTCTCTATTGCCAATACAGATACCGCATGGTTGAGCATTTGTGTCGAACTAATAATCATGAGGTTTAGTATTAAATAAAAAGGAAATCTTTCATGTGTGTGTGTGTGTATGTGTGTGTGTGTTTGTGTATAAACAATTCAGTGTTTTAACTGTATGTGTATCGCAGGCATCATGTGCGAGAGTCTGAAGCTGATATATTACCTACCTATGTAGGTTTGTAATGACTACCCAGTACGGTGAACTCTTAGAAACTACACGTGTTTACTTCTAAATGTATATGGACAACATTATTTCAGGCGGTAGATATTAGAGAGGTCTATAATGAGATTTCATCGCTATTAAACAGGATGTTGGAGTTAATTACCAGAAAATGGAGATGCATTATAGATGAAATCCGTGATAATGATGCATGATAGAGTTTGGAAGGTTAAATGTTTTATTGTGACAGAATACAATTCAATTTGATACAGATTCCGACCTTGGTGGCAAGGCAAGGCGACTTAATTTAGGTGCAAGTTAGATCCTACAGGTAAGAGGTGGATAAATTTAGACTTATTGTACGACGTAAAACCCCAAAGATACATAGACCTATTTTATACTGTACTATAGGCAATGTATTGTAACAGTAAACGAATAGACTGGAAGCAGACAATAGTTATACTAGTAACTTCCATTCTATAATACATTTATATGTGCCTTGTTTTTGCAACTTTTCCCAAATGCAAGATGATGTGCTGAATGAAAGTGCTAAATGTGCATGGACTTAAAACTTAAACATTATGATGACCTTTAGATGGGAGCGTGTTGTATAAGATGATCTAACTTGAGTTGTAAGTGGCACATTTGATCTCATATTTTTTGTACCATTCTGAAATTTCAAGGCAAACACTTAAAGTGTTGTATGGGACCCAGCGTTCGAAAAAAAAAAGATTTATATTTTGCTTGCGACATTTTCAAGACATAACGTCTATACCTAGCTATCTGTATCCAATCTGGAGATTACAATCAATCTCTGCATGCAACACTCATGTTTTCGTACAACAAACTATCACTTTGCACATTCAAACCTCGTCCAACTGTGTATACTAATATAATCAGTATATTACGTTATACGTAGTTTATTTCCTTGCTGACAGATAGCTGTCTCTGCAAAACAAAAAAAAAAACAAAAAATGAAAAGAACATCTACACTGCCTACTCCAGGCGCGGAATTCGTGCCGCTTATGTGGCATGAGAAAACAGTTCCGAAACATGGCGGTTAGCCTCTAGATTGATCGCATGCATCCATACATGTACAGGGAATTATGCCCATTCTTACTCTGACATATTTTTACGTATCTGCGCATGGTCGTGGGTATTCCCCTGGCTCTGTCCCATTTCCTTCCACCATAATGCTGACCGTCGTACAAATGAAGCACCAGTTAAAAAAATAAACAAATGTATATGTACGTGTATGTAGTGTAGGTTCTTATCAATTATGGCTTGACGTTATTGTTGGGAATGTAGTGTCGATATCAGATTGGGATGTAATCAACTGGGAGGGGAATCTGTGTTCGTGGATGGCAAGTGTATCTCTGTGTGTCCACAGGTAATTTTTACCTGTCTATGTTTTTGGCTGAATCATGAGGTACTATTGCACTCGTGTTCATCCTTCTTTTCTCCTTGAGATAGGATTCACCACTACCCTGTCTGCAATATCAGCTCTAACTTCTACAAGCATGCCCGACAATCTGGGGACCAGTGCTATACTGTGATTTTGCTGTTTTAACTGCGCTGCAGACTACTGTCTTTTAGTACTATACATTGCACGTTCATGTCATTTGTGTACCGATATTGTCTACTTTCAGCCTTCGAAATTGTGTGCTATAGTTGTCGACTATTTGTAATCTCAGTTTGTCTCCATGCTATCAATCGAAAGGCCACCAGCATTGTCTTAATGAAATTATCTACAATTGACGAGTCAATCAGCAGTATAACTCTTTGCCTCCTTGCCACCAATCAAACACCCGTGACAAAAAGTCATGGATCGTCTACAAGCCTTTGTCAACTAGCTAAACCGTCTCTGTCTCTTTTAAAAGTTTAAGAAACCTGACTCTTCTACGTGGCACCAACGGTTCACAAACCACGGCAGATAGTTGATTAATATGTCTATATGCAGGGAAATGATAAGCGTTGTGTGAACAGTTCAGGCTGCATGACCTCTAAGTCGCTGATACTAGCCTTATGACTGAAGTTTATACCGACACCTAATATGTCTAATTGCATGCTAAAACATCACTGAAACTTTGGACGAAGAAAACGGTAGGACCCGACTCGTATATAAAACATTTCGATAAAGAAACTTGTATCTAAATTTACTAAGTATCTTCCGCTATCAACAAATAGAAAACTCTCTGAGTTTGCCACGAACACGGTAATCTCATTACGTGTACACTTATACCTATATTTCGTGAAACAGCATATGTACCGGATTCTGCACAATTCACCATTGAGTCCGACTCTTAAGAACATTCTACTGTGTACATCCATGGCGTTACTTAATACCACCTTGCCATTCGAAGGAATTTTGGTTCAAATAAATAATTAATGGTAAAACAACAGCTGAATTAGCTGAATCATCACCACACGCATTGTTCGCAAAGATCACCCCTTCGGTATTTTACAATGAAGGCCTTATCCTTGCTAAGTGCAAAACAACAATGTTTGTCTTGAAATTTCACAATGGTTCAAAAATATGAGATTAAATGTGCCACTTACAACTCAAGTTAGATCATCTTATACAACACGCTCTCATCTAAAGGTCATCATAATGTTTAAGTTTTAAGTCCATGCACATTTAGCACTTTCATTCAGCACATCATCTTGCATTTGGGAAAAGTTGCAAAAACAAGGCACATATAAATGTATTATAGAATGGAAGTTACTAGTACAAAGTGTTGTCTGCTTTCACTCTATTCGTTTACTGTTACAATACATTGCCTATAGTACAGTATAAAATAGGTCTATGTATGTTTGGGGTTTTCCGTCGTACAATAAGTCTAAATTTATCCACCTCTTACAGGTAGGGTCTAACTTGCACCTAAATTAAGTCTTGCCTTGCCACCAAGGTCGGAATCTGTATCAAATTAAATTGTATTCTGTCACAACAAAACATTTAACCTTCCAAATTCTATCATGCATCATTATCACGGATTTCATCTATAATGCATCTCCATTTTCTGGTAATTAACTCCAACATCCTGTTTAATAGCGGTGAAATCTCATTATAGACCTCTCTTATATCTACCGCCTGAAATGATGTTGTCCATATACATTTTGAAGTAAACACGTGTAGTTTCTAAGAGTTCTCCGTACTGGGTAGTCATTACAAACCCACACAGGTAGGTAATATAGCAGCTTCAGACTCTTGCACATCATGCCTGTGATACACATACAGTTAAAACACTGAATTGTTTATATACAAACACACACACACACGCACGCACATCCACGCACACGCACACGAACGATTTTCTCTTCATTTATAACTAAACTCCATGATTTTTAGTTAGTGTCGCCATTTACAGTATGTAGAGACACCTGACAAGAAGAGAGGCCTCAGTATGTCATACCACAGTCCCGCTTGTGCGTCTTAATGTGGTGACATGTGTTGTGATGTTGGGCATTGTTTACGTTTTTCATTCATCGCTTATATTTTATATCTACTGCTCTATATATGTTTGGTGGGTATGCCAAATGTGAGTATGCACAAATCAACAAGTTAGATACAAAGTAGCGGGATCTCAGTGTTTTGACTCAGCCAGTGAGATTCCTGTAAGTTTCGTCAATATACTTGCCATGATAGTGTATTGATTTATTTTTATTTTTTAATTTTTGTGTGTGTGTGGGGGGGGGGGGGGGGTTAAGCCGTACTCAAGAATATTTCATTCATACAACAAGGACCAGCTTATTGTTGGGGGAAGGGGGGGGGGGATCCACGACCATCCGTAGGTTACCACGTACGGCCGGAAAGGAAGCAATTAAGCTGGACTTGAACTCAAAGGGACTGCATTTGGGAGAGTCTCCTGTGCCATTAAGCTGTGCTAGTGCCCTAACCAACTGAGCCACTGGCATTATCGGCTCGAATAGGGCGTCAAGAATTTGTCATGACAACTGTTTGAAAGTCTTAACCTTGTTAAGGCATATACACTTGTGCTTACAGCTTTATAAGAGCTATACTGAAAAATTACATATTTTCAACCTTATTGATATGCTCAACTTCCCTTTATGTAACCTGAATATGCATGTTTCCATTAAAAATGTTTTTAATAGCAATAATTGTGCAAGTCATTATTCACCAGTCTAGAGAGTGTCTATGACTTAAATGCTCGATGGATTTGTCTCAAATGTTACAGTAACTCTAAAAACAAGTCAATTTGTGCCTTATCTGTGGTGGAAATTCATTCAAGCATACTCTGAGTAAACCAAATCACGATGGTAAATTTTCAAACAGGCGTTCTATGTATTATTCCGATCTCAGTTTAGAACTATTTGTTTAGTTTTGCTTCTTAGTCATTCTTATACATTGAAAACAGTGGTGATCAAATAATAAACCGGTGGTGCTGCGGCTGGAATGACAGCTTTACACGGGGAGAACGACCGACCGTCACGTTTCCTTAGTTCCTGCTTCCCAAGGTCTTCTTTGCTTTTCCGCCGAAAGGATCAATGTCACAGTGCTATTAGTCATGTGTGGTAATTAAATTTTCCAATTTGATTAATCTTTGGTTTAGCTTACAGACGCTTTTATATTCCAACAGAATAAAGGATCGGGCTTTCACTGTAGTCCTACGTTATATTAAATGCCTATAAGTATGTTGAGTCTGCGGTTCTTTGTGGTTAGGTGAAGGGGAAACGCCTTGCGGCTTTAGTTATATGTAAACTGTATGTAACGAATTCCTCACTGTAGTTTGCTGGGTCCAGTTTTAATGTCGATAAAGACGAATACTCAGCACGATCAGTGTGCCATTGACGGAGTGTGGTGTATTGGTAGACAGGTTCTTCCGTAAATGTGTATTTACGTATGTATGAGTATTTCATCGCACGTCTGAACAGACTAGGCATACATCAAACACCTATACCCTGACCACAGTCACCTAAACACGGCTTATGCAGTCGCCTAAGAGTCAATATTTTTTTTCTTTTTTTCAAGAGAGTTTCTTACTTCGTGGGGTATTTTGAGGCTGGACATGAACAATTCTTTCAAGCACGTTGGCTATCGCTGTACAGTCGGTCTGAAATTACATACTGTTTAATGTTAGAGCCAAGCACATATCTCAATTAAGTTTTCCAGTCTTTCTACCGAGAGTCTACATCAGTATGAAGTATGCAAAAGTGAAATCTGCTATATAAACAGACAACAATGGACCTCATAATTTGAAGCTTGCATGTTTATCCCGGGTTGTGTGTAATTTCATCTACACTGCAAATCCATTTGTGGTAACTATCCCCAATGTCACATCTTGTTTAATAGAAAATCAGTCCATAAGAAAAGAAATCGCCATACCGCTCCGATGACCTTAACTAACCAACGCCGCCCTCAAAGTAACTCACACCACTGCAAGAGTTATTATATCTTTTGTAGTATTTAACTAATCTCGTACATTGGCCGTCCAACACGCATCAAGACCTACCAGTAAGATATGGCAAGATTAGAATTTACAGACCATACACCAATCTGAAACAGTTTATAAGTTAATTTTGCTGTTTGAAAACCACTTGTCTTATTAAAAATGTATAGGTTGCGGCCTGTGCTATGGTCCAACTCATACCCGAATATATTTCGACAATATTCGCCGCAGATTGTGTCTTTTTTTATAAACACTTAACCTAATGTCTGCAAAAACAATTTCTTGACTTATAAGGTACCAGTTAAAGCTCTTTTTTTCAGACATACACATTTAAATTTTTTAATATATTTTATGCAGCTCATCCAGATAACATTTGTTTACCTACATAAGTGATTTCTTTCCTGTATGAGACTAACCAGCACTATACACTATGGTTATCTACATTTTTTCCAAAGTGTCTGTTAATATAGTAAATGTACGTTAAAGCTAGAGTTGCATAAGACGCTTAACGCCTCAGGGGTATTCTTAACACACGCTAAAACAACTGTAATGCTAAACTTCTCTGTTAACGTTACAGCGCAATAGCGTTATAGTCAACATCATTTGTTCTCAAAGTTTTTTTTTCTTCTAATTATACGTTAGTTATTGTGCTCGGTAAGAGTTTGTACATAAGCGATAATTCGCCGCAGAATGTGTCTTTTTTTATAAACACTTAACCTAATGTCTGCAAAAACAATTTCTTGACTTATAAGGTACCAGTTAAAGCTCTTTTTTCAGACATACACATTTAAATTGTTTAATATATTTTATACAGCTCATCCAGATACCATTTGTTTACCTACGTAGGTGATTTCTTTGCTGTATGAGACCTACCAGCACTATACACTATGGTTATCTACATTTTTTCCAAAGTGTCTGTTAGTATAGTAAATGTACATTAAAGCTAGAGTTGCATAAGACGGTCAACGCCTAAAGGGTATTCTTAATATGCACTGAAACAACTGTAATGCTAAATTTCTCTGTTGACGTTACAACGCGCTAACGTTATAGTCAATACCATTGCGAATTTGTGTTCTTATTATAAGGTAAAAAAAACTATACATTTTACTGGTTAAGCTGTCCGGCTGCGAACTGTTCGCCAAGGTCGACTAAACCTATACACACGAGTTGTCTGAATTTGTTTCGCGCACTGGGTATCACCTGGTCTCTACTTGGCACACGCTTTAATTATCTCCGCGTTAATAGTTTGACCGTGAGCATTAATAGCTCGTCACGCCTCACGAATGACTATAACATTTAACGGCGCAGTGCTGTTACAGAAAACATACTGAAACGATTTAGAGCAGTTCAGTATACAGTTCATATTATTCAAACAAAAGTTGCACGCATAACCCAGACTGCTGAGTTTCCTTTATATCATGAAAACTTTACAATAAAAGTTGCTATGCGCATGATGGTTTGGACGTCCCGATCTTTCTACGAATGTATATTACCTTTATCAGCGATTTGGGCCAATGAGGAGCATGCTGATGAGACATTTGTGAGAATATTAATTGAACTTTCGATGTTCGCTGACCATATGAAACCTTTTCTAACTATTATCTTCTAAACAATGGCGAGGTAATGATAGTCTTTCATAGTTTGGGAAAGGTTTTCTATAAAGCAGATTTGTAGATATCCACCGTCGAACAGTTTTTAAAATTCCACAGACGCGCTAGGCTTGGGGTGTGATCTTGACAACCGTGACCCATCACTGTTCCCCCCGCCGCTATACGGCCTCAGACCCCCATTAATTTTCCATAAGCGACAATGTTAACGTCTACAGCCGTAGCTCAGTCCCATACATTCCGTGGGCAATAAGCTTTGGTGCATACCTGACCCAGCCTGTGAGAAAGCCATAAAAGTCTTGACATAGGTTGACCGTCAAAATCTGAACCTTTCCATGCCGGCAGCTGGGAGGCGTGCCTAACAACGCCAAGGGGACGTAATTCACAGCCTCATCACTACCTTACACCTTGTGTCCTCTCACCCAGAATTTAAAACTGTCATCAATAAAGCTCATACCTCCTCAAAGTTAAAGAAGACAGTTTCCAGAGTTTTAATACCAAGCTTGCACATGTACACCAAAAATGGACGCCTGGGAGCAAAAAAAAAAAACGACTTTATACCCTAAAATTCTCTGAACTACAATCGTTTTCAAACCGAAAAACGGAAGTTGTAATGGGGGTCTGTGTCCATATAATAGGATGTATAGGTCGTCTCAGCCGGTCGCGGAGTCGTACTTAACAATTGTTCAGTCATATGGCGACGAAGGAGTCCATAGGGTGCATGCACGTGTATTGTGCCTCCTTGTTGCGGGACGGATTTCCACCCCTCTTTAATCTAGTGCTGCTTCACTGCCCCGCCCGAGCCATTATACTGATACGGGTGATCAGTCGCTGTACTATCCCCTTAATGCTGAACACCAAGCGAGAAAGCTACATGCTCCTCTTTTAAAGTCTTAGGTCCACTGAGGATTGACCCTGGATCTACCGTTCCCAAAGCGGACGCTCAACCAAACGTGCTATCGTGGCCGGTCCTCGGTTGCTGAGAAGGGAGACATATCCCGAGGCGGACTGGATTATAAATATACCACGGCCAGTGTTTACGTCGCATCGGTTCTTCCCCAATTATCAAACACACACGCATAATTCGAGTTCCATCTGTCCAAATAGATTCGCCCATATTCGCTTATATACTACTAGGCCTTCTCCCCGACACGCATTAAGTATCTAAGATGACCACCCGTTTTTGTTTTTTCATTACGTTAATAGTATAATTTTTCTTTCCTTAAATCCCGCTGGAACGATCTCGACAGACTATATAACTACTTTTATAGTAACGAAGATCAAATGATGGTAGGCGACGGTTTATAGTCCACACGATAGTAATTGACGGTTTATAGTCACGAGACTACACGATGGTAGACGAAGGTTTGTCGTCACCAAGACCACACGACGGTAGACGATGGCTTATAGTCACGAGACCACACGATGGTAGACGAAGGTTTATAATCTCCAAGACCACACGATGGTAGACGACGGTTTATCGTCACGAGACCACACGATGGTAGACGACGGTTTATCGTCACGAGACCACACGATGGTAGACGAAGGTTTATAATCACCAGGACCACACCATTGTAGATGACAGTTTATAGTCACGAGACCACACGATGGTAGACGAAGGTTTATAATCTCCAAGACCACACGATGGTAGACGACGGTTTATCGTCACGAGACCACACGATGGTAGACGACGGTTTATCGTCACGAGACCACACGATGGTAGACGAAGGTTTATAATCACCAGGACCACACCATTGTAGATGACAGTTTATAGTCACGAGACCACACGATGGTAGACGAAGGTTTATAATCTCCAAGACCACACGATGGTAGACGACGGTTTATCATCACGAGACCACACGATGGTAGACGACGGTTTATCGTCACGAGACCACACGATGGTAGACGAAGGTTTACAATCACCAGGACCACACCATTGTAGATGACAGTTTATAGTCACGAGACCACATGATGGTAGACGACGGTTTATAGTCACGAGACCACACGATGGTAGACGAAGGTTTATAATCACCAAGACCACACAATAGTAAATGACGGTTTATTGTCACGAAACCACACGATGGTAGACGACGGGTTATAGTCAGGACCACACGAGGGTAGACGAAGGTTTATAATCACCAAGACCACACGATGGTAGACGAAGGTTTATAATCACCAAGACCATACGATGGTAGACGACGGTTTATAGTCACGAAGATCACACGATGGTAGACGACGGTTTGTAGTTACCAAGACCACACAATCAGTGAGAGCAGGGAAATCTACAAACCCCCTATCTAAAGCCGATATAAAGCCCCTTTGGCTTTAAAGTAGAATTCAGTTACAATTATGTAAGGGACATTTTTATCCTAATCCGTTAGAGGGATTAATACCCGATTTTGGACAACCGTCATTAAACGTTTTAGAAGACAGGCATATTTCATCTGCTTTAACACATATTAATTACCTCAATGAGCTAGTTTAAGCTAAACAATGTATTTTAACGTATTTAATGTATTTCAATCTTTTATTTTTTATCTGACGGGTGTTTTACGCCGTACTGAAGAATAATTCACTTATACGACGGCAGCCAGCATAGCGAAAGCAGGCAGAGCCGGGCGAAAACCCACGACCTTCCGCAGGTTGCTGCCAGATCTTCTTACTTACGGCAGGAGAGGAAGCCAGGATGGGCTGGATTTGAACTCACAGCGACCGCATTGGCGAGAAGCTCCTAGGTCATTACACTGCGCTGGCGCAGTAACCAACTGAACCATGCAGGCCCCAGGTGCTGAATTAACAGAAGGTGGAATGCATTATTACCATGCATAACATTTCATAGAACTTTTGTTACCATGGTTATGTGTAGTAGAGGGAAAATGTCACACATAAGGGGCATCGCACAGATAATTCGGACAGAAACACAATCAACAAATGTAAGTTGACAGACATATGCATTTGTTATTTTCATATCTTTTATGTACACGCTATTCTAATTAGTGGAAGACTCAAGTTCGCCTTTGAATGGCGGTTTTAAGGCAACAAAGGCATGCATAATACTGAAAACAAAATTGCCAGCTTTATGCTCACGAGTTTGCCTATCCAGTAACTACAGGTGTACAACTTACCCTAAGAGAACGACTGCAAATGCTCTACAAAGATTTCCTTACGTATACTGCCACAGTGGTGAACACTGATGACACCGGTTTACCCGCTAAACTGTGACGACGTGTCGTCTGACATCTCCTTTAGCCCATATGTGGCAAGTACTTTTGAGAAGAAGCTGTGGCCATCGTTCAGACACCTCAGTGAATATGTTCAGTGGATGTGGAAAGAGCTTTACAACTGTACAGATTTAACTTCTAGAAAGTCATATCTTGTGAGAATTCCTTCTGTGTGGCAAATTACATGAGGATAAAACTAAAGTACTTTTATATAACCTTGATATAAAAAGATCTGAACAGAGATTGCCATTCGACATGGCGGATCACAGGAAACAGATCAGCGGAGTGCTTCTCTTTATGATGGGAATAACTGTTGGTAAGTACAGTACTTACTGAGTGAATATGTATTTGTTAAACGTTTGTTACAGTGCAAAATGCACACCAGACAAGCGTCATACGTAAGGCTTGTCTCATGAATAGGGAAGTGTCATGATTAAAGTTTAAAACCTGTATAGCCTTACTGTTGACAGATAAGGAAGTAAATGTGACTGTCTGTTTCCTCCTTCCCCAGTCTTCAGGCTTATGAAGGACATATTTTTGTCTACTTACTTCATTGGTGTTTGCTTGAAGAGGGGCAAGTTACTGACTTATACCCCCATTTCGTAAAACTCCCCTAAAATGCATCTAGTTTGTTGTCTGATGTGTTTGTTACGGGTAAAATGTCACCTTTAACATTCTGTTTCTCAACTTGACGGTGCCGATATATTTACATTGTGGAAGACACCACACACGAAGACACTGGACATGAGACATTAAGACATTAGGCCTGACGACACCATGATATAATTTAATGTTTCCGTGCAGCTTTAGATTCATGTATACATCAGCTTTATGGGTTAACATGTAGGCAATAGGAGTCTAGCTTTCAACCGAGTCGTGTACAAATACTACATTTGCTCACATTAAAATAAGATATCTGTTAGGATGATGAAGAATGTAGCACTATTTATTTACCAAAGTACCATCTCAGGTTATTAATCTGGATGATGACCAGTTCTCTTAAACTGAACATGATTTGTAATAACACGTTATAGAACATAAGCCATAGTTTACAAACCGAAAGATAAACACAGTATGTATAACATCAAAGAGAGGCAACGACTTTCCAGGTTAGAGCATGGAAACAGGACCGGTTGGTCCGGTGTCAACATAATGTGGCTGCATAAGGTGTCATGTTTGCTGTCTTAGGCGTGTTACGTCAGTAGCGGCAGTATTTCGTCACGATGGACACGCCGTGCCACAAGAAATCACAGTATATCTAGATACACCCAATAACTCCTCGTCCTGATATGCTTGATGAATTGCTAAATACGAAGTAAAACCCCAAGCATACATATATTTATGATCAACAACATTCTATGGTAAGTATTTGTATACAGTGATTTTTGTTCATTTACTCTGTTTGTCTTTGTACAGTGTTTACAGTACTGTCATAGACTATAGAAAGAAGATATTTATCATACATATAAAGATATTATACACAGTTTAAAATGGTCCAGTAAGAGAGTGTGTATTGCGAGAATCCGTGCTACAACCGATATTGTGTCATATCGGACAACTTATGTGTTTGACGAACTGTGCAGTCGTCTATGTTAACGTCAACTGTTACTACTTAAGGTTATGTTAAAGAAGTAGTTAAATTTTCCAGTACATTTACCGACATGCTAAAACACCAGTCTACAACAGGGAAATAGAAACCATTTCCCGTGTGAATACATCACTGTTTCTTTAATCACGAAAAGATGTAGAAAAGGTATAAAATGAATTCTATAACTTATCATGTATACGGGAACTCACCAGTGATCAATCAGCAGCCTTTAACAGTATCGAAGTGACTGTAAAAGTTTCTTTGAGTCATAGCCATGTTATGGTTGATATACAATCAGGGTTGCTGTAACATGTGAGTCCTCTCTGGCCTGCTGGCTACAGCGTCATTCACCTTTCCCACTGTAAACTCCAATATCGGTAGTTCAGTGAGGAACGGTTGAAAACCGTCAATTATAATATCTTGGATTCGATGCGATACAATTGGATTCGATACGACTTCATTACATATCCTCTCTAAAACATAACCTGCAACCCCTGTGGCCGAAGTGTTTACCATGCCAGCAGGGCGTAATGAAGCAGAGGCCTCTTACCGCTGCGGTCAAGTTCAACTGCAGCCTATGCTGGCTTCCTCTCTGGCCGTACGTGTTAAGGTCTTCCATCAACTTGCGATTTGTCGTGGTTTCCGGGGTTTTCCCTCATCATAATGCTGGCCGTCTTTGTATAAGTAAAATGTTCAACTGTATGGTGTAAAATGCCAATGAGATAAATAAATAGATAAATAAATAAATAAACAAATAAATAGATAAAAAAAATTATGAAAAACTTAACGTGATTATAAAGAATACATTTTTTACTTTGTATTATTATTTATTTCTTAACATATGGTACCAGGAATGAAAACGATTTAGGTGTTTATATTTGTGCAAAAATGGAACTTTTCACATAAAAATGAAAATATTTGTAGTCATCTCACTATTGTCTGGGCTAACTTAAGCCTTTTTTGAGATAAGCTTTTTCCTGTGTGTTTTTATATTTCTTGAATTAAAAATCTTGTTAGTTTTTTCCATAAATAAATATGTCCACGATTTTCGCCCCAAAACTAAACATCAAATTAAAACATTAAATCTACGTTTATAATTTACCAAAGCTAGCCCGAAGTTCCTGTACGCTAAACGTTGATTCTGGTTCCCTCTGAATTTGAGTTCTTGAGTCCGTGTAATTACAAAACTGGATTATGTTCCGGAAACTGTACTCTTGGTTGAGATTGTCCTACTTGCTCCAGGCGTAAGTAACACGTAAATGTTAATCGAAATCCCTAAATCGTCCATTTAATGATCTCTATATCACCAAATGTTCAACACTAGTTATTAAACAATCGTCATGAATAGGTCCCAATAACAAATAACATTTTATTCTGAAAAGTTTCCTCGCCGATATGCGTACATGTTAGTAACTTAGTAAAGATAAAAAAGCAACATTATGCATTTAAATGTATTAGAAGTAATCTCAAGTGTGTTTGAGGTTTATTCTTAACAAAGTCAAACTTCTACTCCCGCCAGCAGCATTGATTCGTCAGTAAGATGTTACTTATAAATTTTTGAAATACTGTAAGCTTTGTCAACATTTTAAAAGCATCAGGTGATGTTTTGTAAAGGATGTATGAGGTGTACATTGTAATCGTGAAATTATGCATCGTAAAGCCTAATTTTTTAAGCTTAGTATCGCGAAATGAATACAAGTACCGTAGTTTTAGTGGTTATATGTGCACTTGAACTAAGCACGTGCCTCGACTGGGCAAACGGACATGCGAGGGAAGTCGGCCGCTGGTCTTCTGTAATTCTGAATTTAAGTCACCTTCTTATGTGGGAATAATAGAGACCATGAAGTCGCAATGAACAAGTAGTAGTCGCAATTATAACGGACACATACGAATTTCTCAAACCGCCATTTCCAATCACCTCTTCTGAAAATCATCAACTTCTAAAAAGTTCTATTTTAAAATCAGATGGTTATAGTTCCATCCGTTTTTTGTTAAAAAAAACCCTAACTTTAAAACTCTCAAATGGATTACCCATCAACCTTTCAATGGTGAAGTGTTTATGGTTTCATTCCAAACTTTCCATGATTTTATCTCTTTCCGGACGATACCGAGTGCGGTGGTCTCAATCGGAGCGAAAATGGCGATTAGCGAACTTTGGTTTGCTTTCAATGCGACAGTTTTATATAAAAAACAACTAGGTAATATGAGGTCAGAATTACTACAGGAATAAAGACAGCTTGTTTGTAGCTTGTTTGTACAGTCACACTCGAAACACTGAGTCTCGTGTGAGTATATTGAAGATTACAGATCTGTGTTTCCGAAGGTTAAAAGCTGAGAACCATGAAACAGATCTTAGATTTATGTGCAGCTATGTCCGGGTGTCAGACCATCGAATCGGCGTAGGCCCCTACTCTTTAATAACAATGAACTATATAAGCTCCCCATCAGTGAACAGGTAAACGTATACCTGCTCCTTATGCGTCTTGCTAACAGGCAGATTTATTACTGCATTTATTAGTGTAGGCCTAAACTGTCAATATTAGCACTATATGATAACGGTCATGAAACGAATATTGTTTATCTCATATTACGGCAGTCTGCAAGAAGTGCTGAACCCACAGGAGCGTCGTTGCATTATTACAAAGCAGAAGGTTTCATTGTGCTAAAAGTTTTGTATCACGGTAACGTAACTTCCTTGTTAGTTAAAAGAAAACTGCCAGTGCAGAGCAGACACGCATCTCGGATATCACACCTGGCTGAGGCAGACACAATAGACTATTTCTTGTAGAAAGCCGCCTATATTCAGCTGTCTGTAACATCAGTTGGACATCCATATTACTACGAAAAAATTGCAGGTAGAATACTTTTTTCTCTAAAACCACATTGCCGATAATACATTACAAGAGATAAAGTAAAATTCACATATTAAGGTTATATTATACTAAAACGTTTCAAACGCAGCAGTGTCAAAAACATGGTTTACAATAAAGTCAACAGCAGTTCAGGTAATTGGTGTTACCCTCCTTCAAAACATGTTGAACTGCAATTTCTTTGCTATATATGGACGTAAAACGTATCAATGTGTAGAGCTTAGGTTGTTACGTGAGACTGACTAAAGGCAATTTTGGTAGGGTGCTTGACTGATTTTACACTCCCTAAAAGAAGTAGACTATAGGTATAGAATGACATACAACAAACGTAGGTTGACAGACGCTTTCAATGATTTATTTTTATATTAATTGTGTGTATACAATTTTTTTATATGCGTTCCTCAAGATAACTTATAAACACGTGCGACACGCCCGACGTCTAATCGGCCTACATATGGCTAGCAGTTATGAGAAGATGGTGTGGTTGCCGTTGAGACACCTGAGGGAGCACATTTAGTAGATTTGGGAAGAAGTTCCACCTGTACAGATTTAGCTTCTGGAAAGATTTCATATCTTATGAGAATTCCTTCTGTCTGGCAAATTACATCACGATAGAATTAGAGCGTTCTGTGAAGTGCCCTTGGAACTGAGCAGAGATTGCCCTTAGACATGGAGGATCACAGGAAACAGACTGGCTGGGTGCTTCTCTTTGTAATGGGAATAACATTTGGTACGTATTCTGCTTTAGGGAAAATGTATTTGTTCAACAGTGTGATTATGGAAAACACATCAGGTATATCAGGAAAAAGGAACGAAAGGAATCAGTTACCATTTGATTTAACCATTCATTGGTTGGGTCACAACGCGTTGCACAATGGTTGACGTGTGGGCCAGAAATACATCAGATCACTTTATATCAGATAATTTTTTACATTGGTTTGTCCGTCAGTCGGCCCGTCACTCGGTCCGTCTATCTCTCTGGGCGTCCGTCTGTCGTCTTGAAGGTTTATCGATGTTTAAGCCTGTCGGATGGATGTAAAGCCGGCCGGTTGGTTGGCAGGTAGACTGGTCCGTCGGAAAATTATTCAGAAGTCGCACAAAGCGTCGGTCGGTCCATTGGGTAGACAGTTGAAAGCACAGCAGCTCTGTAAATCGATTTGTTGTGGGTTAGGACGATCAGAAATCTGGCAAAATGACCACCGATTGTGACTCATGCACGCATAGTGAGTCAAAGGTTTTTATGTTTTGTGACATTTCAAGCCCACACTGTCGATAATTCCTTCCTAATTATTACATGTACGTTCGACATTCGTGATATTTCACAACACTTAAAGCCAACATAATCACGAATTCAATCTGCTTGTGTGCAAAAGGATGTGAAATTCAACAAAGTTCTAGAAAACAACAACGGAAATGCGGTTTTTGTGTTATTCCTGACCTGCCACCCATATTAGCACAAAGGCGCTATGATCTCGGTAAAATGTTAAATGACATCACTAGGGTAAAGCATTCTACTGGAAAATTTACTTATTTAATGGTTAGTTTATTCATAAACTTGTCTAGGACTTGGATAGCAGATCTGGAAAGAGGTCTTGTGATTATTAATTGTGGAGACTCGTTTGGAATTGAGCGGCGTACAAATGTCAGATTCGCCTACATTAAAACAACATCTGTCAGATAATCGAAAAAGAAGTTACAGTTATTTATTCAACAGTGCCCCATCTCAAATTGTTAATCATGACGTTTACCATTCCCCAAACACCTGTATCTTGGACAGAAGGAGAGTTATCAACCAATAAACCGGACATAGGCTAAAGCTGATACTCTAAACAATACATACAGTATCTGTAACATTAAAACGACGCAATAGCTTTGAAGTTAGTGATCAACACTCCAAGTCACTGATAAGAAATGTCATCATTTTAACCTGTTGCCATTTTGTTTTGGTCCGTATACATGGTGGATTCAGCTACTGTTCATTTTGTGACGTTGTTCACCAGTCATTATATCACGAAAAAGTAGATGACAACAAATCGGATTTAGAGTAATTTGTTTTACAATAGGTGCACCACAATTAGGTTAGGACAAACTGCATCCAGTAACACATCCAGACTCCTTTGCTGTCTCCACGAATCTACTACATTGTTTTTCATTTCAGAATTTCCTGACATACAACTCTAAAATCCTTCTGCCGTTTGATCCAATACTACAATATATAACATACAATTCATCTATTTATTTTACATTACTCAAAAACCTGTAAATAATTTCAAATATGGCAGTGTTCGAAACATGGCTTAGAGTGAAGTTGATAGGAAATTAGGTAACCGGTGTCACTTCCCTCGCAAGACATCCTGCACTTCGCCCTTTCCCCCAACATGCCACTGAGCATTGAATAATTATAACGTCATCCATGTGCTATGTACGTCAACTATATTTGTGCAGTTTAACATTAGAAATTAGAAAGAAATGGTCTAAGTTCATTTTCTTTGTAAGGATATGAATTTTCGACATATCGATGAGTGGTTCTTCTGTTGTAACGCATCACTGACTAAAAACAATAGTAGACTATAGACTATAGAAATAGACAATAGTATGTGCCATCTGTCCTATGGGGGTGAATAAACCTATTCTCCTACACCCCCTGAATAGTCTTCCTTATGCAGACTGTAAAAACAGGATTTTTTTAGAGTAAAGCTGCTCTGACAATGAAAACCGATTATGTAGTTACATGAAGTGTGGAGAATTCAAAGTACAGTGACGTCTTGTGTCTTTTCCCAGCTGTAAGGGCCCGAACATCAGTCACACACACACTGATGTGATGAATTGTGAAGTGTGTCATAAAACCCATGCATACACACATAACAATACAAATTGTATTTTACACAGAATGTGTGTGTTTACCTTATTTTGGCTGCAGCGTAATGGTTTCGTTTTCCTCTGTTGTAGATCAACATCACAGGAAGTAAATATAGAGAAGAGATATAACATAATAATTTTAAAGCTACAATTATTGAAGGGGACTGCAGGCTTACACCTGGTATGTCAGTCCGTCAGTACGCCATTCCGTCACTTTGTTAGTCCGTTATTCAGTCAGTCTGTCTTTCCTTTAGTCTGTTAGTCCGTCATGCCGTCAATCCGTCAATCCGTCAGTCTCTTACACCGCAACAAAATTTTGGGCAAGTACGAGTAGCGAAAACAGAAAATAAAGACCACAATGCATTGCACTGGTCAAATGAGTATACTGAAGCAGGCGATGGTATTATCGTGCCATGACTTCATACCATCACCGGGCAAAGAAACGATGGTACGAAGATGGCCTTATTCGGCTTCCATACCTTTTTCGTATTGTTTTTTGTTCAGCTCGGTATCTACGTGGCTTTTCGCAGAAAAGTTAGAGGCAAAGTACGATTTTGGGCCGTTTCATCCATTTTCAACAAAATTATAACCTGTATTGTTTTGTCGTGGTCTCCTTTATACATGTTATCCTAATGTCCAAAACGGTAGAGCGGATGTATTGTTTCCACAGTATGCCTTCATGATGTTTGTTACATGTACCTTGTGAAAAACCGGTGAAATACGCCCTTTTGTCAGTTTACCTGAGAACTGGGGTTTTACTCTAACTGTTCGTGTAAATAACTTATATCGTATTCAGTCGGACATTCGTACATCTCTTATAGATCGAACAGGGCGTCGTGTTATAAATAGATAATTGCAATTTTCAAAACTGCTTAAAACATCAAATAGCGAAAGAATATGAAATACATGATGTACAAATAGCAAATAAAGCTGGTAACAGAGAAGCGGCCGTCGTTTCCCAATGATTCATCGAAGATAGTCGATATAGAAGGCATGCCATCAAATTTAGATTTAAAACTCGTATCCCATGGATAATTCTGAGGTCGAAGAAAATTACAGATATTTCAGTCATACTGTCATAAAAGGAACATCTTGATGTAATAACCATGGACACTCCAAGTGCCCCGCCCATAGCCTCTGGAAAAGAGGTATTGGATACAAATGCATTATTTCTATTCATGACTCAAGACTAAATAATTACTTTTCCTTGTAACAGGACAATCAGGAAAACTGAATTCAAATCTCGCTATAACGTTCTTAACGCGTTTTGTGATAAAGAAGGTGTATATTTATGTATTCATATAAATGTTTTGGTTTATAATGTGTTGTTTATTGTTTGTGTGGTAAATAGGAAGGTCTGACAGCAACTTGCGAATGGTCGTGGGTTTTCACCGTGGTCTGCTGGTTCCCTGCCAAAATAATGCTGACCGCCGTCGTATAGGTGAAATATTATTGAATATGGCGTAAAACACTAATCTAATATTAGGTATTGTATGCATTCTTGTATTGGTTTTGTATGCACTGATGTAAACCAGTGCTATTGCATTTGGTATCATTGTACACATGTGTCATTGTACATCAATACATTGTTTTAACTGGGCCATCTGGTGTTGTCATTTTTATTCACCAGTTGTTAATTCACTACATTACTTTGATTAAAACGCAGCTAACCCTATACTCAGATTTGGTCGCTGTTTCTTTCTAGTGTTACTGGATCGTTACAGAAGTAACTAGCAACATTGCTGTGTGAATCTTGTCACATGCCATTCAAACGAGTCTTGTTGGTGGTAACGCGCAGTGTACTTGGCCAGTCCTCTTTGTGCTGAATGACAATCAAACGAGGAAGTCTTACGCACGACACGAGTCACGATGTGCCGCCGTATTTGCCGTGATAGACGTTCTAATCACTCGACTGTGGCAAGGGCACATTGATCTATATCCCATATGCACGTTTACAGAAGATCTCCGTAAATGTAACCTTTTGTGGGATATCATACATTACGTCACAGTGCATAATACCAGAGTCCCATATAAGTAAACATGTTAAAATGTAGATTGGTGGAAGGGATACAACGTCTTTCCAGTCCATCTAAGTGTGACGGCTATAAACACCAAACAGATAAATAAATCAAATGCGTGAGTGTCTACATGTATTTGCTAAACTTTGTGTTCACATCACACAGCATCCCGGGAAGGGATTATAAAGGATAGATATAACAAACATAATAATTTGAAAGCTACACCGGTACAGAAGGGGACTACAGGTTTACACCTGATCTGTCAGTCCGTCAGTAAGCCATTCGTCAGTTTGTTTGTAAGTCATTCGGCCAGCCTGTTAGTCCGTCATGTTGTCAGTCTGTTAATCCGGAAACCGAGGCAAACCACCGACCTTTGGCTAGTTACTAACAAACTTGCCCAGAATGTACACAAACTCACACCAAAACGGTGGAAAACAAGAAGTTTTCACTGAACGTTTGACTAAGCAAACGGACATGGGAGGGAAGTCGACCGCTTATTGCTACACAGGCCTCATGCACAAGCAGATCTTCAAAGTATCTGTCCAATGCCGATCTGTAGCCCTTTTCGAACTGTCAATAATGTTAAAATGCGGTTCGAAATGGCACAGCAATGTACAACTTACAAATATACATCCTACATCTGACGGTCATGTCCCCAGCTAAGCTTTTACACAAGCCCCTCTTACTTAAAACTCAGTCCTGTCACCTGAGCTGTCCTCAAAGTGCCCAAACTGGAAGCGACATAAAAAAGGTTTTCTGTGATCTTCTGTAATTCTGAATTTAAGTCATCTTCGCATGTGGGAATAACAGAAATCATAAAGTGGCAATTAACACAAGTACAACAGACACATTGCCTCGGACAGCTTACGAATTTCTCAAGCCCCCATTTTCAAATCACCTCCTGTGAAGTTCAAGATCATCTTCTATTTTAACAGTAGTTGATTATACTTCCCTCCGTTCGTTGTTAAAAACCTAATGTAAAACTCTCAAATGCATTACCCATCAATCTTACAATGGTGAAAACTTTATGGTTCCATTCCAAACTTTCCATGAGTTTATCGTTTTCCGGACGATGCCAAGGGCGGCGGACCCAATCGTAGCGAAAATGGCGATTAGCGAACTTTGGTTTGCTATCAATGCGACAGGTCCCTTTTTGTTAATAATAACTTATTATGGTCTTTGTTAGTAGTGTAGGAGGGAGGGTTCTGGCGCACGCCCCCCTTGGCAAATAGAGGCTCCCAGCCCCTATTCCCGGCGAGGTCCAGAAGTTCTAGTATACACACTATAGGTTCTGGCGCACACCCCGTTGGGGCCCTCCCCAGAACAAAATAGAGGCCCCACCCCCCCCATCTGGGGTTCTATTAGACATACCCATTGCTCAGATATGCTTCTACACCAATTGTGTATACAACAACAACATGCCAAAGGGTTATAATAATTGCCGGTGGCTACCCATAGGCTCCACGGAGCTCTGTGGTAAGAGTTGTCTGGGGGAGTACTGTGGGGTTCACCTAAACCGTCTGTACAAAGGTCTTGGTACCCTTCCATGTATTAGCTGTGGTCGGGGTGTTAAAAACCGATTTCAGCTTTGCATGGCCTGCGGATATAATAGGGTCCAGATGCGTGAAAGACAGCGGAGGCTCAAGACTTTCTTGGATGAGTTCAAACGGCTGGCAGCTATCGAAATTTACAATTAGAGAGATGCTGTTATTTGTATAATGATATCGGCGCGTGCAATGAGGCACCATCAAAAAGCCCGAGCACTACGGGGGGAGTTTGAGACGCTCCTAGGTGTGCGGCCTAAGTACCCACGGTCCCGCAATGCCTTGGAAGAATTGCAGGGGATCCTCGACAGGCATAAAACGGCTGTGGCTGAGTTGAACTCCCGAAGTAACGAGGAGTTGAAGGAAGACGTCAAGAGCCCGCTAAGTAATGAGGGGTTGAAGCAAGACGCCAAGAACCTCCTCAGTAACGGGGAGTTGGATGAATTGCTAGGCGGAATACTGGGCGAAAAGAAACTAGAATTCACTAACACCGGCCGTGCTATAAGGAATCTCCTCCGGGTCTGGCAGATGGGCGTACCCGAAGGCGTTTGGACGGACCCAATAGCCTTCTTAGAAGAAATTCGAGCCATTATTCACCAGAATCTAGAAGAAGAGATCCTGGCACTTAACGGGGTTAAGTTCCAATTAGGCCTCAGGGTTCAGCTGCGAAAGGGCAACGCCGATGGCAGTGAAGAGTATACCAGCCCAGTACTCCACAGCAAACAGGAGGCCCTCTTAGAGGCTGGCGACATTGACGGGGCTCTAGATAAGGCCTTCCCCACCATCCAGGAGGTGCTGGAAAAATGGACACAGCGAGGGTCAGGGTGGGTTGTCAATGGGGTGCAAACACTCTGGCTTGACATTGCAAGGTATCAGCCACTGAGGGGGGGGGGGGGGGGGGGGGGTCCTACATCCCCCTACCTGCAGCTGTGAGTAATAAGAAAGCAGTCATTAATGTGAAGAACAAAGACGACGACTGCCTCCGATGGGCACTCCGATCTGCCTTATTTCCAACCGCCCGGGACCCTCAGAGACCAACAAAATATCCCACCAATGATGGTCTTGATTTGGGGGGATCGACGCCCCCACGCCCATCTCTCAGATCCCTAAAGTGGAGGAAAAGAACGACCTCGCCATCAACGTGTTCGGGTGGGACAAGGGTGTGATCGTGAACCGCCTCAGCAAGAAGCCCGGCGACACGCCCCGAATCAATCTGCTGCTGATTGGGAAGGCAGGCAAATTCAATTATACGTGGATAAAAGATCTCCATCGTCTCCTGTTCCAAGAAAGTAAGAAACGAAATCGCAAACACTTCTGCGAGCGCTGCCTACACGGTTACACAAGGGAGGATCTGCTCGAGGCGCATAAACCGGGATGCCGAGGGATTGGCCAGACGGCGGTAAGGGTGGAAATGCCCCAGGAGGGGCATTTCACCTTCAACAAGTTTACCTTTCAGAACAACCACAAACAGCTACCGATGCCGTTCATCATATATGCCGACTTCGAGGCTCTGACCAGAAAAGTTGAAGGCCCGCCGCCGTCACCTACAGAAAGCAGCACTCAAAAGACTCAGCACCACGAGCCCTGTAGTTACTGCTATGTTGTGGTGCGTTGCGACGGCCACACAAAACGCCCCGTTGAATACAGAGGCCCTAACGCGACGGAACACTTCCTCAGAGCTCTCCAACAGGAGGAGCAGGAAATCAAAAATGTTCTAGCCAACCCTATAGCCATGAATATGACTCCCCAAGACTGGCAGGCCCACAACAACGCCACAACCTGTCACGTGTGTGAGAAGCCTCTGGCCGCCGATTCTGTGCGCGATCACTGCCATATCACTGGCAAGTACAGAGGCGCGGCACATAAGGCATGCAACCTAAAGTTGCGGCTGGGCCCCAAGACAGCCATACCAGTAGTCTTCCATAACCTACGGGGCTACGACGGCCACCTCCTGATGCAAGCCATAGGTAAGGTGGAGGGCCGCATCTCCTGCATCGCCAACAACACGGAAAAGTACATCTCCTTCTCGCTGGGGCAGCTCCGCTTCATCGACAGCGTTCAATTCTTACCGACTTCCCTTGACAATCTGGTTGAGGCCAACAAACCTGTGGCTTTCCACATCACAGCCCGGTATGAGCCCGCCGAAGAAAAACGAAGGCTACTCATGCGCAAGGAGGTCTACCCTTATGAGTATATGGACTCCTGGGAGCGCTTCGACGAGTCCAGCCTCCCACCCAAAGAGGCATTCTACAGTAAGCTCAAAGTCGGAGGCATTAGCGATGAGGACTACATCCACGCTCAACAGGTATGGAAGCTATTTGACTGCACCAATCTGGGAGACTACACAGACCTTTACCGCCACACAGACGTGCTCCTGTTGGCCGATGTGTTTGAGGCCTTCCGGAAGACTTGTTTACGGCAGTATGGATTGGACCCTACTCACTACTTTTCGAGCCCAGGTCTCTCATGGGATGCGCTGTTCAAGAAGACCGGGGTAGAGCTGGAGCTGTTGACCGACTACGACCAACATCTCTTCATTGAGAAGGGGTTGCGAGGAGGAATCTCCATGGTAAGTAAGCTATACGCCAAAGCCAATAATCCGCAGGTGGAGGGATACAACCCAGAAAGTCCAAACAGCTACATCCAATACCTAGACGCCAATAATCTATATGGCTGGGCTATGAGTCAGTTTCTTCCAACGGGAGGCTTCCAGTGGGTAGGTGACGCGCAGCGTCTCGGTGAAACGATTGCTACCCACCCCCACGACAGTCCTTCCGGTTACATCCTAGAGGCCGACCTAGAGTATCCGGCCGGCCTACATAACGCACAAAACAGCTACCCATTAGCCCCGGAGCGTCTGGTGGTCCAGAAGGAGTGGATGTCAGACTATCAGCACGGCCTTCTCGGCAAGAAAGCGCCTACCGAGGTCGAAAAGCTGGTCCCCAACTTCCGCAACAAGGAACGGTACGTCCTGCACTACCGGAACCTACACCTTTATCTATCTCTGGGAATGCGCCTGACAAAGGTTCACCGGGCCCTGAGATTCGCCCAGAGCCCTTGGATGGAACCCTATATCAGGATGAACACCGAGCTCCGAAAAACGGCCGCGAGTAAATTCGAGAAGGACCTGGACAAGCTAATGAACAACTCGGTCTTCGGAAAAACCATGGAGAACCTCCAGAAGCGTGTGGACGTCAAGCTGGTACGTTCTGGAGAAGACGACAAGCTCCAACGCTTGATAGCCAGCCCGAGCTTCGCACGGGCAAACATATTTGATGATTACCTCGCAGCGATTCAGATGCATAAGACCCGTCTAGTCCTAAACCGACCTATCTACGTGGACATAAGCATTCTCGATCTCTCCAAGCACCTGATGTATGACTTCTACTACAACCACATGAAGGCCCAGTACGGAGAGCGCTGCCAGCTCCTCTACACTGACACGGATAGTCTGCTACTCGAGATTCAGACTGAGGATGTTTATAGGCATATGGCTGAGAATGCAAACCTGTACGACACCTCAGATTACCCAAAAGACCACCCCCTGCACAGCGTACCAAATATGAAGGTATTGGGGAAAATTAAGGACGAGTGCGCGGGGCGGCCGATCGCCGAATACATTGGTCTGCGCCCCAAGATGTACTCCATTCTGGAGGCAGGCGGAGCCAACATTAAGAAGGCCAAGGGCGTAAAAAAGGGAGTTGTGGAAAAGTGCATCCGCCATAAACAGTACAAAGACTTTAGCCGCAGTGGCCAGTTTCTGGATGGCCGCGAGGCCCTTCCATTACCCACGAGGGCTGTAGTAGATATTTGCCAGGCGAGCAGACACCTTACTAGCCATGTCATCAAGGTATTCTAGCAGCCCTCTAAAAGATTTGCGACGAAAAAGATCGTTGCGGCGCAGAACCACCTCACTACTAAGATCGTGCCCGGCGAGGAGCTCGATGGCGAGTCCGGCACAGTCAGTTCGGATTACTTGGTGAGTTTTGCGATTCCGTAACTCACACCCACAACCACACACGTCCCCAGGATGACAAAGGTCATCTCGCGGTGTTTTTGATCTTCACTAGGCACATAGAAATCGGAGAGCTGTGGCTCTGAGCCCAGCAGCGCCTCGCGTGCATCGCGTGTAAGAGTTTTGCCCGTGACCCTAGAATACTCGCAGATTGCAGCGTCGACATCCCGGAACGTTTGGACAGCGTGACCCTGGCGGCGGAGTTCATCTTTCATCTCCAGTCCAAGCGCTCAGTGCGCTTTCGGGCCCATTTTTCCTGGGCGGCTTGGAGCTGCTCTACAGCACGGTCATGGCGCCCCCGCTCTTCGTCGACACCGGAACACCTCAGCATCGAAAACATATAGTTGCTCCCGCTAAAGGCCAAAGCGTTTACGAGGGCGCCGACCATCATCATTGCGATGGAGGCCATTACTACTTGATTATATTGGGAGGAAGGAGCCCTAGTTTAATTAGCAGGTCCTTCGAAAACATGGCCCGGCCTACATCTGCAATGACCATGCCGACGTCACGGGGTGTTAAGTTCAGCTTCGGGAGGACTCCTTTCAGGAACATCTGGCCGAGACGAGCGTACCCAGTAGCCAGGAGAGAGACCACAGCGGCGTGGTAGGCCGCGTTCACTAGCACTTTTCCGTCACAGGGTGGAGTAGACATGCTGATCTATATAGAAAGGGTCGCGACGTGTATTCAAATGGAGATTCTTTTCTTGCGGCGTGATATCTGCATGCGGCGTAATATCTGCACCTCGTGCATGCGGCGTAATATCTTCACCTCGTGCTGTATAGCGGCTGCGCCAAGGGCGTAGCAACGCAAGCACTGCAAGGCCGCCAACGCCTAATAACGCTAGTGCGGCCTCCAGCGGGTGAATTGGTGTGCATTCGTAGAATCCGGTTCCTTCGCAAAATCTGTTGCTCCCCCTCCTTTGTAGAATCCGGTTCCTTCGGCTGTTTCTTGGTGGAATCAGCTGCACCAAGCAAAGCAGCCTTTGCCTCGCGAAGCTCGTCCTTGAGCTTTTCGGCCTTGGCCTTTCTCGCTGCAGCACCCGCTCGACCAGCAGCGACTCTTTTGGGATTCTTCGCAGGGCCGTCATTCGTAGAATCCGCTGTCACCCCCTCCGCTTCCTTCGGGCCTTCCGGATTCGTTGTACTCATGTTCCTCGGGATCATCATTTCTAGGAGAGCAGTGGTGTTTAAATGAGCAGTGCTCAGTAGTGGTTAGCGCCATGGTTAACGGTGCCTTCTACTAACCATAGCAGTAGTATAGCCAGCAGCTAGCACTGCTAAGCGCCTGTTCAACAAATGGGTCGATGGCGAGCTGTACAATGAGCATTGGTCGATTCTCGGCTGGGATTGGTAGGAGCCAGCTGGCTGCCCTTACATAATATCTCAAGAATATACCTCCGAGACCGTCAACCATCCGCGCACCGAGCTTAGCCTCGTACCTGGAGTGCAGCCTTTCAACGTCTTCGTCGCTCATGGCGTCGATCTCAGCGGCTGTTACGTCTTTTTGCAGATATCGCTTGAACTGCCCACCCACCGCAAGTGCCGCCAGCCTATCCCTGAGCTGCTGTGCATGTTTGCTGGGCTGTTGGCTCTGCTTCTCCTCTTCCTCCTCCTCCTCCTCTGCGCCCAGAATATCGTCTATAAGTTCATCGGTATGCATTATTAATATGTAGGGGCGACTACGTCTAATATATAATCTTAAATGTGGCGGGCGTATCATTCATTAGCAGGAGCTTAGAATGCGGATTGTTCTTGAGCTTCTGTCGAACCTCTGCCTTTTCGCTCTCGGCCTCGATGAAGTGGTTCTCCTCCAGGCATTCGTTGAACGAGTGCCGATCTTTGCAGTGGAATAAAGCCACCCACCTTGTCTGCTCGCGAAAGTCTTTGAGGACGGCGTTGTATTTCTGAGTGAGGACCTAGACGCTTTGGTTTGCATGACGGCCCGAGAAAGCCATGAATGACAGCATTTTTTGTTTCTTCTTCATCGCCTCTAACGCGCTACAAGCATCGATGATGTATAGGGTGGGCTCCCCCTCGAACAATCTGTAGAAAGTTCTCAGGCAGTCGTTGAGCCGCTCGCCAGGATCACAACAATAGACCTCAGGGTCAGACAGTATCCATCGCCGCCGGTACGCCTCGTTATGCTTAAGAGTGAGGCACAGGATCACAATGTGATGAAAGAAACCGCGGAAAGGCCCCTCAAGCAGGTCAAGCACGAAGACTGTTTTGCCGCAGTTCGTCTGTCCACAGATAATCGCGCAGTGGGCATCATCAATAAAACGCGCTAACGAATATACCATTCTCGATGTGCAGCTTTGTGTCCATGATCACATAGAGATATATGTTCAACACACCGGCCTCTTCTCTCTCTTTTGTCACCTGTATCGTAATCCCCTCGCTGGCGTTCAGAACGCGCCACCCACTGCCATGCAGCTCGTCATCGTCGCTTGGCCGAAGGTCAAGCCAGAAGGCGCGCTTGTTCGTCAAGAACTCTTCCAGGGAGACGTCTGCCAGGCCTAAGTCTTTAACGACCCTGACCACCTCAGGGTCCCGCTTCCGTAGGGGTGAGCTGGCAAAGAACCTCTGGACCTCGCCCCACTGCTGGTACGCCCGCATGGCCTGGCTGTACAGCTAATTGGGGACCCCTTCTATTGTGACTTCTACTTTGGTGATCTTCGGGTTGTAGAAGGATTCCGACCTCCTCTTCCACGGGATTCCTTTAGTCTCGAACAGCATGAGGATGCCCTTTATTGCTCTCGCGGGCGTGTTCAGGATTATGTTCCAGAGAGTATCAGACTTGTCCTTCACAAACTTTGGGTGGCGGAGGACGCGATCATACAGAATGGAGACGCCCCCGGCAAACTGTGTGCGGATATGTCTAGCGAGTTCCTCTTCGGTGACCATATCGAACTCAGGATGATGTTGTCGATGGTGTAAGTCGCGTCGTCATCGCCTGTTGTCTTGATGACCCGACTGTAATCGTTGAACGTCAGTTCGTACTCCAGTCGGTCGGCCAAGGCACTCTGGTAGAATGGCATGTGGCTATCTAAAAGCTCAAAGCCTAGCGGGATGTGGAACCGGCTGCCAAAGACGCGAGCGATGGACTTTTCTCCAGCATCGTCGTCACTTGCGTCCTCCGCTTCGACTCGAAGTTTAAGCATGTTTTCGCTGTCGATGCCTTGGTAGGCCGCATCACGCCATTCGTTTCTGGTCAGCCATAATGAAACACATCAGAGTCGTCGATGGACATTACCTCAATCCCGCTGATTCTGATTGTGGTTTTCTTGACTACTGCGCGTCCGAGATTCCCTACCACTGTGGCGTTCGGGTCGGATGAATTGTTCGTGATCGAGAACTCCAAGCGCACGGTACCGGGCACAATGACGTCATTTGCGCCGAGGTTGGGGAAGCGGAGCAAGAGTTTTTTCTGGTCGATCGTACACGGGTTGTTGGTGACGACCAAGGACTGCCGTACACCTTGTACCCCCCGAGGCTTACGGAGTGTTCTGAAAGGGTTTAGCCTGCGTCCGTATGCATCCATTGTGTGTATTGAAGGTATACCTTGCAATGTTCAATACGAGGATTATGGCAGACTTTGACTTTGATAATCCGGCGTTCGACGACGTCCAAGAGGACTACAACATCGACGACGAGCAGACCACTCTCCTTGCCTGTGGTGATGTTCCCGAGCAACAAAGCCGGGGTGCGGCCGCCAGAAACTTTCAACAAGAGCTGACGCAGGCCGCCGTGAATGATTATTACGATGCCTTGGCGAAAGTGGATCCCAGCCTTACCCCCATCTTTCGCGATTACACGAAGTTTAAGGTTGTCCAAGGGCGTCTGCGACTCGTGGCCCACCCCAAACTAGATATCATTAACAAACGAACAGGTGAACCGCTAGCCCTCTCAACAGTCGCCAATAAAGGAGGGGTTAATGTTGTTAAGGGGGATGGGGGGGGGGGGGGCTGGGCTTTATAGACTGGAAAAGAAAAGAACAGGCATCGTTGCATCCGGCAGCAGTCGCAGCCCTGGAGACAGCGAGTTCAGAACTGGGTGCCGCGGCCGCCGAGGCAAATACCATGGAGCTGGAGGATTTAAGCCAACCAGCGAAAAAGGCCGCTAATGCTGTCCACACACTGGAAACAAGCTTGACGGATAGTGAGGTCGGGAGGGCTCTTGAAACGACCCTCCTCTTTCCATGCGAGAACTTCTTGGGCTTGACAAGGCACTGCAGACCTCGGAAGGCGAACACGCGAATAACCTCGCCAAGCTGTCAAGTCTCGATAAGGACATCGTAAAACAAAAACAGAAGTTGGAGGAGGCCACTGATGAATTCTCTCGGCGTCGGATCGAAGAAAGGATAAGGAATCTCGAGGACGAGAGGGTGGACCGGCTCGAAGCATCCTCTTTAACGGCCGAAGCCCTGCGCACGCAAATACGCCGCATCAAGCAGACGATCGATCGCATCCTACACAAGGATACCAGTCTGGCCGAGCGCGTCCGCACCCTCTTCCGGGGGCAGGGAATAACCGTGGTCTCCATTCTCACGGCAATTGGGATGGCGATCTCGACACTGGGGCTAGCGATAAAGTTGGCGCTGACTGGCGGGCCCAGTGGGGGCATCCAGCCAACACCACCTCCATCCGACGGGCGTGGTCTTAAAGAATGGGTGAAAAAGCATCTCCAGTTACTGGCGAGCGCCCTTGGCAAGCTGGCAGGGACGGCTGCCGCTGCGATTCCGGGTATTATTGGCAGTATCGTGTCCTGGCTACTGAACCTTCTCGGGAAAGCGGCTGGGTGGCTGGCCGAAAATGTCTGGGCTCTGGTCATCGCAGTAGGTGGACTAATGCTCGTGGCTGTTCGCAATTATTTAACGCATAGTCCACAGAAGCAGTAAGCCGATACCAACCCCAGCGATAGCGATGGCTGTCTTCTCCGCATCGTGATTCTTTTGCTTTGGAAATAGGGGTTCTTGTTTGCCTCCGGCGGCAGCAACATGCTGAACGCGCGCAGTGGGTGGTGGGACGCTTTCTTGTGGCTCAACGATCCCGTGGGAAGGTGCGCGCTTGTGCAAAGTTGGCGGCACTTTAGCGTTCACACCCTCATTGGCGCCTAGCTTCTGGTCCTCTGTGGCCACGACGATTTTGTTGTTGTAGTTCGCCACATGGCCGATCTGCAGAAGCATGTCGCTGGGGGCCATATATAGGCCTATGCCATATACAAAGTCTACAGCGCTCCCGGTATACTGTAGCACGTCCTGGTAGCGTTTGATAGCAGGCGGAAGGTCGATCGGAGAGGAAATAGCGTCTTCAACGCGGCAAACTGTTTTTGCGCGTCGAAGGCTGTGCCCGTGCCTAGAATACGCGCCCTTGTTTGCCCTTGGGCGCCTAGAAAAGCCCACACGTATGTCCGGATGGAATCGTTTAGGCGCTCTACGCCCGGCTGCGTGAATTCTTGGGATGTGTCGACAATGAACGCCGCCCAAGCCTCCTCGGCGTCCTACTCGATGTAGTCGACGTGGAGCGCTGTAGGCTTTCTAGAGAACGACATCCTGCTCGGATCGAAGGTCCCATCGCCAATGGGGCTGTAGCCCGTTCTCGTGACATAGTAATATATCACTCTGAGGCCGTGATTCACCCTACTGCGCCTCCAGTCTGTGTGCGTATCTACGTGGAACTCCCTACAAATCCTCTCATAGGCCCTCTTGTCGTAGGGGTTTTCGAATGTCGCCCCCGCTCTGTCTTGCGGCAGGGGGGACTGGATCTCTTTCAAGACCCGCCTAACTTGGTGATACACATGGAACGTGTACAGGGCCTTTATTCGTTGGTTGGGGGCGAGAAGATGGTCTTTTGCATAGACGCCACAGCCCTTGGTTGCGCACCAGACCGCAAAGTTCACTTGGTTCTGCCAGAATTGCATAGGATTGGTGTTCCAGGCCCGAACAATGTCATTGCTGGTTATCTTTGGCAGCCGGTACTTGGCCAACACATCTGTGAACTGGACTGGAAAGGCCTTCTTTTCATCGATGTAGATGTCAAATCGCGTGAGCTGCTCTGCGTGGGTTTGGATACTATGAAATGCCCCGGCCTTGTAAGTGGCCTCTCTATTGAACCTGTAAGCCTCGCTGTTCATCGTGGCTAAAATGTTCATCACATTGACTGACATTCTAAATGGGGCACAGCACACGCTGCCTCATGCCCTTAACAACCTCGACGGCCACCTTAAAACCGCCCTTCGCGAGATAACATTCTACCCAGCCTGGGTGAATATCCCCACCGGAGTGGGCTTCTTGCTTGAGGGCAAACGTGTTGAAGTGCCGACGGGCTACTACAATGTCTGTACGCTGGACAAGGACATATTCCGCCCGCATGGGATTTCTCTGGGATTGAATGAAGCCACGGGCCGCTTAGTCCTTACCCTCCCTAGAAATGCCTCCATAATATTCCAAGAGCTTGCCCCCATCTTAGGGTTCTCCGACGGGATTGCGCCCATAGAGGGGAGTATGGAGGGTGAAAATCTACCTAACTTGGTCACAAGCAGAACCTGCCACGTTTGCTTCCCTTCAAGATGTCTCATCCTGTGTAGAGCAAGAGCGCAGGTCGCCTTCTGAGGTGATTGAAGAATAAAAACTCTCTTTAATTCGCATTGAAGACCGCTTTGTTCTTGCCAGAGCTCGCGACCCCGATTGGTTGATAGATGTGAAGGTGACCCCGATGACGGTCCAGGCCACTAGGGCCGATGTGAAAAAAAGTTTTCAACTCCGGAAACTATTTCGTGTCGTACATACCAGACGCCAGCTGTTCTATATATCGGGACAGAAGAGGCCGCTTCGCACTAATGCCGGGGCTGGAAGGGCCCGTGCGTCTTACCGCGCAAACCGATTTTAAGGCCGCACTACTACTAAACCCTGGGTCTATAGTTATCTTCGACCTCATACTTGGCGCGGCCGAACAACGCGATTGCACTTTGATTACCGGGGTGAAAATAAGGTGGCCTGCGGAGCACGATACAAAGGATCTCAGACTGATGATCAAATTACCGGCCCAGGGCGACCCAATCATCCGGAGTTCTCTCGAGGATATACGAGTCGTCATAGGGGGCGTTTTAAATCTCGATGCAATCCATTTAGAGTGCGGTATAGGCCTTCGCCGCTTTCTTGTTAGTAGCCCCGATGACAATTTAGAGCTAACCGACGTTATTGATTCGTAGGATAGACAATATGGGGCGACTGTACCCGACGATAACGGATGAAGACTCCTTTCCGATGATTACGGATGACCACCCCTTGGCCCCGACCGCGCCGATGGTTGAAAACCCCCCGGAGAGCGTGGCGCACGCCCATCGTCTGCAGTATATCAGCGAAATACAGAATAAGCTTGAATCTGAGCGAGATCTCCGTCGGGCCTTGTACAAAAAGTACCGGCGCGGTGCCTTAGCTGCCGAGGCCCTTGATTTGGCCATGCTCACGGCCTGTTTGGGACTAGGGGTTTCAGGCGTGGGACTACTCACAACAATAATTGCAGCCCCTGCTGTCTTGGCCATGGAAGCTGCGGCCCTAGCTTGCGGTGTCTTAAATATCGCCGGAAAATTCGTTAGCCGCCGACTTCACGCAAAGGCCAAGAATCATAACGATATACGGCTGTTGGCTGAGGCCAAACTTAACAGCATCCGTGTGCAGGTATCTACGGCCTTATCTGATGGTGTTATTTCGGACGTAGAGTTCAAGCAAGTCGTTCAGGAGCTCAAGAACTACTCTGATCTGAAGCAGGAGATACGCGCTAAGTCTCGTAAGGTATTCAGCGCCGTAGAGATCGATGAAAGCACAAAAAAACAGCTGAAAACGGCCGAAAACTAGCTCGGCAAGAGCTGAAAAACGCTCTTTCCGAATGATGTTCTGGGGAGGTGCCCAGGGGGAACTTGTTACACTATTTCACATGCAGCGGAACTAAATCAGAATACAGTATACATCGCTCTGAGACTGAGAACAGGCAAAATTATCACCACTGAATCTGTGACTGTCACTCACTAAAAGAGTAGTGGCACCATACCTTTTGAGCACCTAAGTCAAAGTAGGTAGAAATAAACTTTGTAAAATACAAAAAACAAGAAACAATTCAAATACATGTACTATCAGTCACATATCTATGTCGAGAAATTAACTCTGGGCACAGTAGTGCATGTCAAACATCATTTCTGTCATCTGAATACATATATGAATACACTTTGTAAACTTACATGTTAGAAAAATATTCACAATCTAGTATACATACATATATTAATACAATTTGAAACAGTGTACTGGTCTGTGGGCTGTTGATTCAAAATTTTACCCGTCAAATATACCCCATTTGGCTGGATTGGTCGTCCAGTTGGATGGAGCCGGGGGTAAAAAAAAATTCTGCCCAGTGTGGGGTTCGAACCCATGGTCTAAAAAAGCAAAAGGCCTGGTTTATAGCTCAGCCTTTTACCAATTAATCACCACCCTAACGCTCCGGATTTTTTGCGCTAGCGACCCACCGTTAGGGGGGTTAATTGGGGCTGACACATCCCACTACCTTTGGGCCATCTACAATACCCCTTGGTAAGGTCGAAAGAAACTGTCGAAAGTTGCAGAGATTCCTTAGAAGTACGTAGAGACCGGTGTTATATGCAGGTAACGCATTCATATACTACATATACAGGAGACCAAATCCGGATTTGAGCTAGCAAACATCCCCTTATACATGTAGTACATGAATACGCCCCTTACACACAGCGCCTTTCCCACCTCTGTCAGCCGACTGAGCTATATCCCACGACCCACGAAACATAGGCTAAATTGGAAAGTCATAAACGCATAAACAAAATATCTCCACTCCTCTTAAAAAAAATACTGGATCTTATCAAACAAGACACGCTGAAAAAAGCTGTCACATTTATTTTTCATAAAAATCAGTGGTTTAAGCCCTATAGTGGGGAGAAAATCATCTGAATTACCCTGTTGTGCAATACAGCCAGCCTATATATAGACTATAATCCTTATGTATTAAATGCCAACTACGTCGCCTCATATCAATGTGTGTGTGTGTGTAGGCGAGACTTGTAAATAAGCGTGTATGCCTTGGCTGGGGAGGTTTTATGGGAAAGCAGGGAAAGGGGGTGGGGGCCTCTATTTGTTATGGGGCGGGCCCCAAGGGGGGCGTGCGCCAGAACCTATAGTGTGTATACTAGAACTTCTGGACCTCGCCGGGAATAGGTGCTGGGACCCTCTATTTGCCAAGGGGGGCGTGCGCCAGAACCCTCCCTCCTACCCTACTTTGTTTATAACAAAAAACTATGCATAGATTATTTTACACTATAATGATATATGTAAGAGAAACAAAAATATAGCAAGAGTTTTTCACCCTTATCTCAGATTATCAATCTGCATGTTTACCAATTCTCCCAACAGCTGCGTAACTTGAATCGATTAAAAGTTATGAAACCAGTTAAGCAGATAAGCCTATAGACCGTCCATTACACGAAGTCGGTAGTATATGACCGCGTGATATCACAGAGTCGCAGCGGCTTTCAAATTTCCGGTCCACATTTCCGATAGGACATTAATTCCACTACTACGATTACGTCGCATGTATTCGTTCCGATCACTGACCCGGAATATTTGTTTTCAAATATTGTTTTTCAGTATTTACCAGGAGCTAGACGTTTATAAGATTGGATTTAGACGTTCACCAAAGTCTACCAGATAGAAGCTTTCAGCCCCATGCAGGTGACTAGACGTATGCTACTGCACCACCCGAATGGTGTTACTTATCCACACTGTAAAAACTGATACTGTATTTTTGGAGTAAATCCTGCTAGTACTGCAATTTGGACTACTGCTCCTATCCCGGGAGATAAACAACTCTGTCCTGAATGTATTCATGTACAGCCGATTGTGTAGTTACATATTGCGCGAGGAATTATGTCTCATGTTCCTTTCGGAGCTGTAGAGCTGTAAGGGTGCAAACACCAATCACATCCATGTATATACCATTGTATTGTAAAGTTACAGGTAAACTGAGTGCACATAAATCTACAGCTAAAGGTACTTTGTAATAGTACAACTATGAAGTGGTTTTTGTAGATGTACTCGATTTCTCTCCTGAATGCATGTCAGAGACTATACCTGTATAAGTGTTATGCAAACGTATACAGAGATAGCGTACAGTTTTAAAACACCCAGTGAGTTCTTTAGGAGAGGATCTGCCCCGACAACCTCTACAATCAACAGGCTATTGTGTCATATCTGGGAGAGCGTATATGTTTGACGAGGTGTGCAGTTGTCTATATTAACGTCAGCAATTACTGATTATGGTCATGCTAAAGTAGTCATCATTCCACTACATATATCACATGATGAAATGTGTCTAAAACAAGGAAATACAAACCAGTCTCCACGTGCCTATTACACTGTTTGCCTTACGTATCAAAAACACCTCCAACTTGCATGTGGACAGACTCATTATGCCGATAGAAAATCACCAGTCACCAAACAGTGGCCTTCCACAGTAAACACTTTAAAAGTGTGTCTAAAAGCCATGACTTGTGTTATAGCAAAATACATTTCCAGCTGCTCTATAAATTATTCTATGGGTCTGTCGTTCAGTTGTCTGGCCTGAAACCATAAAACTCCTTGTGGTTAGCGTGCTAGCCCAGCACAATGACTGAGGTGGATCTCAACTATAAGGCTGATGTGGGTCCAAGCCCATCACATGCTGGCTTCTGCTCCAGCTATACGTAGGAAAGTCTGCCAGCTACCTGCGGATGGCCGTGGGTTTTCTAGGGCTCTATCCGGTTTGTTCCCTCTACAGTACTCGGCGCTCTTGTAAAAGCAAAATCTTCTCATGAACGGAATTTAAAATACCTGTCAAATAACTAAAGAAAATATGAAACTATTGTGAATCCCAATATGGTGAGTTCAGTGTGTCCAGGCTATTTATAAAAATCAGTTGGAGTACGGCGTAAAACACCAATCAAATAAATAAATATATACAACGAAAATCCTAAATTATAAACATTTGTGACAACCAAACAATCGAATTTGATCCACAATCATAACATATGTGGTTCTCCACTAAGAATCCGTCGTAATGAATAAACTTCACGACAGTGAAAGTAAAGATTTAACGTGAATATAAAAGATGTATTTCTCATTTCGTATTATTATTTATTTCTCAAAAGGCAGCAACAAAAATTATTTTCCTTTTTACGTGCTATACATGTATTTCTGCAAGAATGGAACTTAATGGGATATTTGAATATATCTTACAAATTTCTGACCTTTTTAATGCATTTTTCTGTTTCTTTATTTTTTTTAGTTTTTTTATCTTCCTTGAATTAAAAATCTGTATAATTTTTCCATGTGTAAAGAGTATCAAGACTATTTCCTAAAATCTTAACATCAAATCTACACGTAAAATGTACAATAAACGATCAAGAGCTGTCAAGACGTCTCTGTATGCTAAAGTTGTTTCTGTCTGTCTCTGAATTTCAGTGTCTGGGCAGCTGTGTGGGAACTGTTTGAGTCAGTGTAATGACGAAACTGGATTATGTTCCGGAAACTGTACTCGTGGCTGGGATGGTCCTACTTGCTCTAGACGTAAGTAACACGTTTCCAAATACATAGTTGTAAATAAGATATGTGACCATTAGTTTTCTTACTTACTTGGTAATGTTTTTATCTGTCTGTTAAACAAGCTTAAACTGGATGCAAGGAATTCATATATTTACATCTGGCATAATACAAAAGATACAAAGGCGATGACATTTATTACAGTCTCTTTTATTAATATGATTGATGGTTTACGCCGTGCTCAAGAATATAAATTCTATTAGAAGCAATCTCAAATGTGTTTCAGTTTTAATCTTTAAGACGTCAAAAAAAAAATTCCAGCTCCAGCATCGACCGATCGGAGAAACCTTTTGCTGGTTGATTTCCTGTGAAAACGTTACTAATATACATTCACTTAAAAAAAAATTGTAAGCTTTGTTGAAATAAATCAGATGATTGTTAGTAAATAATTTATATAGCGTATTTGTAAAATTATCCATTATAAAACCTTATGATTTAAGCTTATAGTCCAGAAATGAACACAAGTCCCTTTAGCGGTTATATGCGTACCTGTACATCTTGTACTACAGATCTGTACCAATTATGAATCTTTTACAAAAGGAAAATTTGCTGGCGCTGTGGTGCCAAGACAAATGACATTGACCTTTCCAAATTTGGCTGATTTGTCTCCGGCGTTATGTCGGCAGGCCTGTGAATCGCCGGGGAAGATGCAACACTTTCTTTTTTCCTCAAATTTGATTCCTGCTTTTGTAAGTGTTGCATCGGTGGGGATTTAATCCGAAATAAAATCTGGTTTATTTTCGTTCCTTATTTCTAGGGCACTTTTTTTAGTATTAATAACCAGAGGACATGTCGTTTGCTATTTGTGTATGCAATCAGTTTTAAACCGTTTCACAATTAACATGGAAAAAAACTCTGCTATCATTTATAAAACTTTACCAACTATACTCATTTAACAATAATACTTAACGTCATACTGGATCTGTTATTGTCCTTACGATGACAGGAAATGTGGCATTTAACCAAAGCACGACGCAGTCTTCGGATCATAGCGATAGAGGGTTCAGCTTCGTCTCCAGACTCGCCGTTGATGGTAGGACTGGACATCACTTTTTCAACACACCATATACATGTTCTCACACCGGAAGGAATTCAAACCCCGCCTTTTGGACGGTGACACTGGATGCGCAGTACAACATCTACAGGTTCAGGATATATAACAGGGCGTGTGGTCTGCCGTGTAAGTTAACTTTTAATCCTCCCAAAAGAACCCGACCTGGTGGTCAGGCGTTACGGCTTTTCTTTCAGAAGGTCATTAATCAATGGCCTGTGAGGTTACAATCTCGAATCTAGCTCTCGCTGATTTTGTGGCTTTAAAGGATACATGAAAATAGGCTATAAAACAAAAATTATGTTTCTATGCCAAATGAAAAGAATATGACAGGAAATTTTTGTTTTGGGGGTGATTTTATATCTGTTAATTATCCCTCTATATTATGCAAATTTTCCTTTAGCAGTCAGCTTTTTCTAGGAATTAGGTCATCGTTGATCTTGCTCGGAACTCGCTGAAAACCCTGGATGTGCCTCGAGACCGATGAACCGTGTCTCTACAGTGTGGGCAAGGTGACATGTACACAGATACTGCATGGCTTCTTCGAGCCAGTTTAAAGCCCCTCCGCGCCCCTACACCCGCCCCCATTGGACCTGTTCACCAATCTTCCGTCCCTATTCGCATTAAAAGAACTGTACTTTGAAGCCACTTTGACTACCCCTCCCCCGGTGCCCTTCACAGTGAATGTTGAAAACTTTGCTTGTTCTGTTATATGTTATTACACATGATATATGTTATTACACGTGATAATCTGCACACTAAGAAATAGAACCAAAGCGTTTCATGTATCCTCTAAGTCCGGTGTTTCGTCCCATACTTGACAAGAGCGTTGATTTCTCACAGGTTTATGTCGCATTCAGGGTTATTAAGTCCCTTTAACCTATAAAGAAAAAGTCATCCTGAATACTATTGAAAATCACGGAAAATGCCACGTAAATAAGGGAGGAGGAAAACATATTGTTGCTAAAGCATTGAAGGTGCAACCAAGCATTTTGCCAAAAATGTCAAAATCTATGCCGTTGACTTCCAATCACTCAGAATGAATTAGAACTCAGTCCCTTGACATTACAGAGTTCACATTATATCTTCAAACTGCCATATTAAAAAAAATATATGTTACGCAATGCAACCCAAAATCCCTCATGGTTAACTTCATATTACCGGAACACATCTGCCGCTGTGTCATGAAAATCTGTTCACAACTTTAGGACGAGCTGCGTTGACAGGGTCCGTGTTTTTTTAAAGTCAATACTAACTTTTTACATAGTAACACTCGAGTAAACTTGATTTATAATTCACAAAATTAACCAAAACATCTCGCTCTCCTCGACATATTGTCCCTAATAAACCTGTCAAGTTTGGAGAAAATCTATTAAAACTATTTGGGTGACTCAGATAAATAAAAAACAGACATACGGAAAAAAATGCTCGTACACGACTAGTCATAGAACAATTCCTGATCACGGACATTATAAATATGTTCACCATTTTTTCGTACTGTGTAGTGGATCAATGCAAACATCCCAACTTTAAAGAAATTAAAACAAGAAATGTTGAGGTCAAATGCTGAAGTTTTTTTGTATACATCAGCGCTTTCCTCAGCCATACAATGATCACTGTATTAAATAGACGCATGACATTTACATCGTGTAGTAGATATAAACACGCATGTCCTTCCAACACAAATGAAATCTACTACTTCTACATGAACTTCCGGGAAACTCTCTTCCCTTATGATTATATACATGTATATAAATTAAACACACTGTGAAGCTAATTTTAATAATCAAACTGATCCTCGGGAATTTGATTGGATTTTGTTTTATCGCTTGACGTATATACTTCGCTTAATGTATTCAACAGGCACTAGTTCTATTCCACCAAGTCCTGTGCTTTGTGTTCTAGGTAGCACCTGGCTTAACGGATTCACTCTCTCCGTGGGAAACTCCTCCCAGACTTCCAAAATCTGTTACCAGGACACCACCACAGCCCCAACAGGTCCCGGGGAGATCATCGACGGAGTTTGTAACGGTGGTCCTATATTTGGGGACACCGTGAAGATTATGATAACTAAGTCCCCGTACCTTACTCTGTGTGAGGTGCAGATTTTCGGTAAGTATTCTACCAATACGACTCACAGCATCTACAAAAGACATAGCCGACAGTTTCAGTAATTACTTTTCTGGCATTTAACCTTAAATCAGAAATATCGCATGCTACATGCGGTTTTTCTCAATACCTTGGCCAGCCAATCTCAAATACATTTCATTTTTCTCCAGTCTCACGTGCAACCATTTCTTTGACAATTGACTCCTTAAAATCTTTTGCATCTGGAAATGATGTTATCAATATGTCCCATCTCAAACTAGTTTCCGAGTATATTTCTACTCCTATAGCTCACGTCATTAATTTATGTTTCGAAAGGGGTCACGCCCCGGACTCATTAAAGATTGCTAAAATTTCACCCATTCATAGGTCAGGAGAACCCTATCTACTCGAAAATTATCAACCAATATCTGTCCACCCAGCGATAAGTAAAATATCTGAAAAAACTGCAGCAATCAATATTACACATTATCTCGAAGAAAATAATATTATTTCGTCTGACGAATATGGTTTTGGTGCCCATCATCCACTATGCATGCAGCAGGTTCTTTACATTTTTTTCATGCATCTGCTAGAAAAAAGAACAAAACTAATCTTGTTCTTTTTTAAACTTTTCTGTATTTTGCTGTTTTACAACATATTCTAAATAAAACTGTCATGGATGCATGAGATGGATGAGCTGGAGTCATTAAGAAAACAGAATCATTAATGTATTGCCTTTCAACTGATGAGACAAACTTTACTGTGATCATTTTTTCCGAGAGTCGTTTTCTGTTTATTGTGTTTGTGATACTTTCTATGTTCCCCATTGTCAAGGTCTTAGCGAAAATGGCCTATGCGTATGCCTATGTTATCAGTTGTTGATTGTGTATATATCAGAATGTACCCCCGGGACGTATGGAGCGGACTGTGAGAAGATATGTGGGAACTGTGTGGAGGGACCGACTGTATGTAACACAATATCCGGGCACTGTCCACAGAGAACACCCAGGTGCATACCGAAATATGTTGGTGAGAAATGTGACACAGGTAAGTTTTATACAGGGCAGAAATTCGATTACAACGTCAAAACTACAGGTGAAACAATGCGCAGATGTTTTTATTTTATGTCGTATTAGTCCTTTGCTAACAAAGAAAGAAACTGTTTATGTATATGTAAATACTTGTACAAAACATTGTCTAGAGAGTCCTGTACAAAGAACATTTACACCCCATCCAATGACCTCCTTGGAACTTATATATGGCTATATGGCCTAACAGGCAATTTGCTTCATCTTAATTTCATCTTGATAGTACGCCCACTTTAATTTAAATTCCCCGGGGTATATTCTCTCTTCAGCAAGTTTTTTTTTCGTCTTGCGTTAGTTATAGATTTTAGTTTTGTAAAATTACCTCACGACAAGTGGAATTTGGCAAAATAAAAGGTATCCAGGCCTAGAAATTGCTGTATACTGGGCGTCAACCGCCATGAACGCTTCGTGCCAATAATTACAATATAGAAGACTTAAAGCAGTTGCCATATAAAAGGCTTAAAGGCTTAAGTAAAACCAGAGTAGCGACCACAGTGCGGCAGCTGGCAAATGGTTACACGTAACGTTTTAATGATGACTGAAAGACGCAGTCCATATAAAAATTATAAAACAATAATACAACTTTATCCAACCTTCGGCCAAAGGTCGCTGGAACGGTAAGGCAGAGAATCGACTCCAGAGAGGTACGATGAGAAAGTTCAAAAATCAAAATCCCAGCACAATTCTGTTCAAATTTCAGAATCAGAAGCATAAAACTTGTTCTCTGCATCCATAAAAGTTGTATGACCACAAAAGATATGGTAGCTTAGTAATAATCCACAGAAAGTGCACTCTCAATCAAAAACGGCAATTTTTCCTTTAAAACAAGGCACTGTTTTTCATTTGCTGTATCAACGTTACGAAGAACAATATCTAACCTAAATATTCATGTACGTTCCAATACGAGCTGTCAAAATTTTGATTAACGATTGTCTTCATATGTAAAACATGTACTTTGTAATGTAATCAATTTTGTCATATTTTAACAATTTTAAAAGACGTATTTCTGCCTTATCCTGACAGGTATTGTTTATAGTAGGGTTAATTAACGTAGTCACTGTGGAGACAAGACCACAGTTCCGTAAGTAAAGAAACAATAACCGGCGCATCGACTTGGGAGTATACAGACTTCCTTAGTATTCATTTGAAATGAGTCAAGTGATTGAATTTGCTAGATTTTCCAACTCCTTCCAAATCAAGAGCATTTCCCATTGGCTAACAACATAATTGTTATTTACTTGCATTTGTTCCATCATCATTTAAAAGTTACATGTCCGAAACATTTTGTCTATAATTGCTCTTTTTATTCTGTATATCTTCTTGGTTTTTAATCCACACATTTATGTTTCACACTGGGGCCTACGTGGCTCAGTTGGCTAGCGCGCTTGCGCAGTGTAATGACCCAGGAGCCTCTCATCAGTGCGATCGATGTGAGATCAAGTCCAGCTCATGCTGGCTTCCTCTCCGACCGTACTTAGGAAGGTCTGCCTTGTGACAACCAAACAATCGAATTTGATCCACAATCGTAACATATGTGGTTCTCCACTAAGAATCCGTCGTAATCAATAAACTTCACGGCAGTGAAATTAAAGATTTAACGTGAATATAAAAGATGTATTTCTCATTTCGTATTATTGTTTATTTCTCAAAAGGCAGCAACAAAAATTATTTTCCTTTTACGTGCTATACATGTATTTCTGCAAGAATGGAACTTAATGGGATATTTGAATATATCTTACAAATTTCTGACCTTTTTAATGCATTTTTCTGTTCCTTTGTTTTTTTTAGTTTTTTTATCTTCCTTGAATTAAAAACCTGTATAATTTTTCCATGTGTAAACAGTCCCAAGACTATTTCCTAAAATCTTAACATCAAATTAAAACATCAAATCTACACGTAAAATGTACAATAAACGATCAAGAGCTGTCAAGACGTCTCTGTATGCTAAAGTTGTTTCTGTCTGTCTCTGAATTTCAGTGTCTGGGCAGCTGTGTGGGAACTGTTTGAGTCAGTGTAATGACGAAACTGGATTATGTTCCGGAAACTGTACTCGTGGCTGGGATGGTCCTACTTGCTCTAGACGTAAGTAACACGTTTCCAAATACATAGTTGTAAATAAGATATGTGACCATTAGTTTTCTTACTTACTTGGTAATGTTTTTATCTGTCTGTTAAACAAGCTTAAGCTGGATGCAAGGAATTCATATATTTACATCTGGCATAATACAAAAGATACAAAGGCGATGACATTTATTACAGTCTCTTTTATTAATATGATTGATGGTTTACGCCGTGCTCAAGAATATAAATTCTATTAGAAGCAATCTCAAATGTGTTTCAGTTTTAATCTTTAAGACGTCAAAAAAAAAATTCCAGCTCCAGCATCGACCGATCGGAGAAACCTTTTGCTGGTTGATTTCCTGTGAAAACGTTACTAATATACATTCACTTAAAAAAAAATTGTAAGCTTTGTTGAAATAAATCAGATGATTGTTAGTAAATAATTTATATAGCGTATTTGTAAAATTATCCATTAAAAAACCTTATGATTTAAGCTTATAGTCCAGAAATGAACACAAGTCCCTTTAGCGGTTATATGCGTACCTGTACATCTTGTACTACAGATCTGTACCAATTATGAATCTTTTACAAAAGGAAAATTTGCTGGCGCTGTGGTGCCAAGACAAATGACATTGACCTTTCCAAATTTGGCTGATTTGTCTCCGGCGTTATGTCGGCAGGCCTGTGAATCGCCGGGGAAGATGCAACACTTTCTTTTTTCCTCAAATTTGATTCCTGCTTTTGTAAGTGTTGCATCGGTGGGGATTTAATCCGAAATAAAATCTGGTTTATTTTCGTTCTTTATTTCTAGGGCACTTTTTTTAGTATTAATAACCAGAGGACATGTCGTTTGCTATTTGTGTATGCAATCAGTTTTAAACCGTTTCACAATTAACATGGAAAAACACTCTGCTATCATTTATAAAACTTTACCAACTATACTCATTTAACAATAATACTTAACGTCATACTGGATCTGTTATTGTCCTTACGATGACAGGAAATGTGGCATTTAACCAAAGCACGACGCAGTCTTCGGATCATAGCGATAGAGGGTTCAGCTTCGTCTCCAGACTCGCCGTTGATGGTAGGACTGGACATCACTTTTTCAACACACCATATACATGTTCTCACACCGGAAGGAATTCAAACCCCGCCTTTTGGACGGTGACACTGGATGCGCAGTACAACATCTACAGGTTCAGGATATATAACAGGGCGTGTGGTCTGCCGTGTAAGTTAACTTTTAATCCTCCCAAAAGAACCCGACCTGGTGGTCAGGCGTTACGGCTTTTCTTTCAGAAGGTCATTAATCATTGGCCTGCGAGCTTACAGTCTCGAATCTAGCTCTCGCTGATTTTGTGGCTTTAAAGGATACATGAAAATAGGCTATAAAACAAAAATTATGTTTCTATGCCAAATGAAAAGAATATGACAGGAAATTTTTGTTTTGGGGGTGATTTTATATCTGTTAATTATCCCTCTATATTATGCAAATTTTCCTTTAGCAGTCAGCTTTTTCTAGGAATTAGGTCATCGTTGATCTTGCTCGGAACTCGCTGAAAACCCTGGATGTGCCTCGAGCCCGATGAACCGTGTCTCTACAGTGTGGGCAAGGTGACATGTACACAGATACTGCATGGCTTCTTCGAGCCAGTTTAAAGCCCCTCCGCGCCCCTACACCCGCCCCCATTGGACCTGTTCACCAATCTTCCGTCCCTATTCGCATTAAAAGAACTGTACTTTGAAGCCACTTTGACTACCCCTCCCCCGGTGCCCTTCAAAGTGAATGTTGAAAACTTTGCTTGTTCTGTTATATGTTATTACACATGATATATGTTATTACACGTGATAATCTGCACACTAAGAAATAGAACCAAAGCGTTTCATGTATCCTCTAAGTCCGGTGTTTCGTCCCATACTTGACAAGAGCGTTGATTTCTCACAGGTTTATGTCGCATTCAGGGTTATTAAGTCCCTTTAACCTATAAAGAAAAAGTCATCCTGAATACTACTGAAAATCACGGAAAATGCCACGTAAATAAGGGAGGAGGAAAACATATTGTTGCTAAAGCATTGAAGGTGGCAACCAAGCATTTTGCCAAAAATGTCAAAATCTATGCCGTTGACTTCCAATCACTCAGAATGAATTAGAACTCAGTCCCTTGACATTACAGAGTTCACATTATATCTTTAAACTGCCATATTAAAAAAAATATATGTTACGCAATGCAACCCAAAATCCCTCATGGTTAACTTCATATTACCGGAACACATCTGCACCTGTGTCATGAAAATCTGTTCACAACTTTAGGACGAGCTGCGTTGACAGGGTCCGTGTTTTTTTAAAGTCAATACTAACTTTTTACATAGTAACACTCGAGTAAACTTGATTAATAATTCACAAAATTAACCAAAACATCTCGCTCTCCTCGACATATTGTCCCTAATAAACCTGTCAAGTTTGGAGAAAATCTATTAAAACTATTTGGGTGACTCAGATAAATAAAAAACAGACATACGGAAAAAAATGCTCGTACACGACTAGTCATAGAACAATTCCTGATCACGGACATTATAAATATGTTCACCATTTTTTCGTACTGTGTAGTGGATCAATGCAAACATCCCAACTTTAAAGAAATTAAAATAAGAAATGTTAAGGTCAAATGCTGAAGTTTTTTTGTATACATCAGCGCTTTCCTCAGCCATACAATGATCACTGTATTAAATAGACGCATGACATTTACATCATGTAGTAGATATAAACACGCATGTCCTTCCAACACAAATGAAATCTACTACTTCTACATGAACTTCCGGGAAACTCTCTTCCCTTATGATTATATACATGTATATAAATTAAACACAATGTGAAGCTAATTTTAATAATCAAACTGATCCTCGGGAATTTGATTGGATTTTGTTTTATCGCTTGACTTATATACTTCGCTTAATGTATTCAACAGGCACTAGTTCTATTCCACCAAGTCCTGTGCTTTGTGTTCTAGGTAGCACCTGGCTTAACGGATTCACTCTCTCCGTGGGAAACTCCTCCCAGAGTTACAAAATCTGTTACCAGGACACCACCACAGCCCCAACAGGTCCCGGGGAGATCATCGACGGAGTTTGTAACGGTGGTCCTATATTTGGGGACACCGTGAAGATTATGATAACTAAGTCCCCGTACCTTACTCTGTGTGAGGTGCAGATTTTCGGTAAGTATTCTACCAATACGACTCACAGCATCTACAAAAGACATAGCCGACAGTTTCAGTAATTACTTTTCTGGCATTTAACCTTAAATCAGAAATATCGCATGCTACATGCGGTTTTTCTCAATACCTTGGCCAGCCAATCTCAAATACATTTCATTTTTCTCCAGTCTCACGTGCAACCATTTCTTTGACAATTGACTCCTTAAAATCTTTTGCATCTGGAAATGATGTTATCAATATGTCCCATCTCAAACTAGTTTCCGAGTATATTTCTACTCCTATAGCTCACGTCATTAACTTATGTTTCGAAAGGGGTCACGCCCCGGACTCATTAAAGATTGCTAAAATTTCACCCATTCATAGGTCAGGAGAACCCTATCTACTCGAAAATTATCAACCAATATCTGTCCATCCAGCGATAAGTAAAATATCTGAAAAAACTGCAGCAATCAATATTACACATTATCTCGAAGAAAATAATATTATTTCGCCTGACGAATATGGTTTTGGTGCCCATCATCCACTATGCATGCAGCAGGTTCTTTACATTTTTTTCATGCATCTGCTAGAAAAAAGAACAAAACTAATCTTGTTCTTTTTTAAACTTTTCTAAAGCATTTGATAGCGTGGATCACAAGATACTGCTGCCTAAACTTAAACATTACGGCTTTCATGCCAAACCACTCCTATGGCTGTCAAGATATTTAGGTGGCCGAACTCAGTGTGTCCAATGTGAATCCAAAGTTTCCTCTTTTGCCCAAGCTATCTGTGGAGTCCCACAGGGGTCAATCATATGGGCCATCTTATCTCTTCACTATATCAACGACATAACTAGTCTCACCACTGTACTGAAATATGTATTATTCGCCGATGACACAAGTGTGTCTATCCAGAAATATAAACGAAGTAGTCACTACCATGTCTACTGAACTCGAAAATATTCGTGACTGGATGACTTCAAACAGGCTATCTTTAAATATTAACAAAACCAAATGTATCCAAAACAAAATAAAAGATTACTTGATGAAACAATTCTGACTTATTTCCAAACATAAAAATGTCTCATAGCCATGCACAACAGAATTTCTTTTGGCACGTGACACTGCTTAGTGTTCTTCTTAAATATGTAAAACGTTTACTCTGTTATTATTTACTTAGATTTCACATACAACCAGCGCCATCTTACATATTTGTACTTCCTCGGAATAGATCAAGCCCTTTGTGAGATTATTCCCGCCATGCTTTATTTTCTGTCAACACGTTTTCTAATTACACTTATGGTGAAAATACTATACAATACAATACGTGTAATCCCAATGGCCATGTGCTAGGAGCACAGTGAAGGCTATGATAACTAATTCCCCATTCCTTACTCTATGTAAGTTACAGATTTTTGTTAAGTTATCTGAGATCACCATTTACGCCATCCACATGTATAATAGTTAATTGCATGAGAGCGATTTAATATAATGTGACCAGTATTAAAGCACACAAAGAAAGAAACATAAAAAGAAGCTGATATTTGGTTGACAATATTACAGCGTTTCATTATGTAAGGAAACAAATGTTTCCACCATTTTTCTTCTAAAGCGGTGGGAATGAAGCTCTCCTGTGCAACGTTGTCTATTCTCACTACACCATTGCCATAAAATTAGATTTTTCTGTTTATCAATATGTTGAATAATGTATTAATATGTTCAAGTGATAATGTCAGTTGGCAAGATATAAAAATATACTGTCATTACTGCAGGTCTAATTCAAGTCATGGTGAAAACATATTCTCTAATTACGAACAGATCATACAATGGCAAAATGATTTTATTATCCTTTGGTGTTTGAAAGAAGGCCACAGGTACGAGACATTTTACATGGGTGGGCTGTGTCTTTCAACTCAATCCCTAACACAGCGGTGCCTTTACACAATCATAATCATTGTACAATATCATAGTGGTGAAGGTCGTGTAGAGTTGTACACGTACAGTTTTAACATTGTCGAAACAGAGATACGCTAAAAGGTCATTCTTCACCCAGATGTGTCATATATCGGAGAATCTTACTGTTTATTATCACATTATTAATTAAAGGAAAACAGTGTAATGTCAAACGGTAACAGTCTGTGAATAAAACAGTTCTGGGTGCATGACATGGATGAGTTTTAGTAGTTAAAAAAAAAACAGAAATAGGCATATTATTCAGTTACGTGTATAAAAAGGTATTGTCTTCTGGTTGTTGGCGGGAAGATTTCTACCTTTGTTCCCTATGCCGTAGTGAAAATGCCCAATGTGTAAGCCTACTGCATCAGTTATTTATTATGTATATATTAGTATGTACCCCCGGGACACATGGAGCAGAGTGTGAGAACATATGTGGGAAGTGTGGTGTTGGACCGTCTGCCTGTAACACATTATCGGGGCTCTGTCCCCAGACGACACCCAGACGCTTGCCGGGATATTTTGGTGAGAAATGTGACACAGGTAAGATTTATGTAGGCAGTGACATCGACGTGAAATGATAAGAAATCAAGAGTAAAAGTGAAACGAAGTTCGAATGAATCAGCTTATTTTGTAACAGCCATTTGTTTTCAGCGAAACTGAACTATTCACGTATATGTAAATATCAGTACAAAACATTGTTTAGAGATTTTTCTAGAAAGTACCTATACGCCCTATCTAAGGAGATTTCTGAAATTTGGATATGACTTTTATGGTTTAATGATACAACTGCAAGTTTTACAATGTAAGTTTGACTACAGTATTATATACGTACACTTAAGCTTTATTTTTCTTTTTGCTCGTGGGACAGCTGAAGGCAGTACCATCTTGAAACAACGGCGTAAAAATTAAACATAAAACATAGAAGTCTGTACGTATTAGATACATTGTTCAAATATAAAAGGCATTGTCTTCTAATTGCTGCATAGGAAATAAATACAAATTATCATATTATCATCGCTGTGATGCTTGGCGAATCACATTTTCTGAGCGTCGTTTTATTCACTGTGTGTGGTAAATGTCCATCTATATTACACTATCTATCTTTCGCGGTCGTGTCGAAAAATGCCCATTTGTAGGCCTACTGTATCAGTTATTGATCATCTATGTATCAGTATGTACCCCCGGAACGTATGGACCAGACTGTGTGAAGAGATGTGGGAACTGTACTGAGGGACCGTCTGTCTGTAACACAAGAGTCGGGCACTGTCCCCTAAGGACACCCAAGTGCATGGCGGGATACTCTGGTCTGAAATGTGACACACGTAAGTGTTATACAGTGTTACGGTATTGAAAACAGCAACAGAAAACAGACTCAGTGACTCAATATTACAATGTAAACAAAGCTTTATATATAAAATGAGACGTACAGTTTTAGACAGTTCAACAACAACAACGTAAAAAACATACACATCAGTATTACCGGTCTTTAAAAGTTTCCAGTTCACCTTTGCATCCCAAGGAACGTATTCCAGGAAATCCAACGTAAAGACCATAGGATCAACACACAATTCACACAAGTCACAAGTTGTCCCAGTCAGGTTCTTCGCTAGGTTAGCGAACGCGAACACAGTACACAGGTTACACAGAACTGGAACAGTCAAGCCTTTGAATGACGTCACACCCGCAGAGCACAACACAGGGTAAATCCAGGCATGGAGGTATAATCCACTTCAGATCAGTCACAGTTCCCGCAGAAGCTCACAAACGAGCCGTTCAGAGACGTAGAGTAATGTCACCTTGTGGCAGAACGAACGTCCTTTACAAAACTGAAAACTTCAGTTTAGAGTCCTTGACGACCTTGTCGGTCAGGTGAGGTCAGCGTGTTAAACAAATTACACAGTCAACACTGTATAATAATAATAAAGATCCGAACACCAATAAACGTGACTTCCGCAGAAATTCACTTAAACCAGACATCAGTACAACTGTGGTACACAAACGGTGCCGGCATAGAAATCTGTCCTCCCAAACGAAACTGGCATCACCAGCTCATATCAATATAATGGACTCGATACGAGAGCGTCGCACACTCTCCTGGCTCCCAGTGGATGCAGCAAAAATACCTCCTCTCTGCACAGAAAACACGGCTTATATACGTTCCAGGTGGATTCAACTATTCTTAAACACAGAATTAACAGCCAATGAAATAAACGAAGCAGTGCTTTCAATCCGGTCCGCGCTGTACACATATAACAGGGCCTGTTATGCTTTCACAAACGACCGCAGACTAACAGTACATGAAAACGTTAAATAGTCATACATAACAACAGCGAATAATGTTGACGTGAAATCATAAGAAATAAAAGGTACTGGTAAACGCCGTTTGGTATTAGCGAATTAAAACTGTTCACATACATGTTCTTGTAAAGGCGTGTACTCTCTAAAACATTGCAGTACTCTCTAAAAACATTGCACAATGAAATGTGTATCAGTTGTACATACATATACATTGAGCAAGTTGTATATTGCTGGTACACAAACTTATGTGGGCGTGCAATTTTCACACAACACTGTGTGGAAGGGCATTCTTAGGCTGTTTTACAACATATTTTAAATAAAACTGTTATGGATGCATGAGATGGGTGAGCTGGAGTCATTAAGAAAACAGAATCATTTATGTATTAGATACGTTATTCAATTATACAATGTATTGCCTTCCAACTGATAAGACAAACTTTGCTGTGATCATTTTTTCCGAGAGTCGTTTTCTGTTTATTGTGTTTGTGATACCTTCTATGTTCCCCATTGTCGAGGTCTTAGCGAAAATGGCCTATGTGTAAGCCTATGTTATCAGTTGTTGATTGTGTATGTATCAGAATGTACCCCCGGGACGTATGGAGCAGACTGTGAGAAGATATGTGGGAACTGTGCGGAGGGATCGACTGTATGTAACACAATATCCGGGCACTGTCCACAGAGAACACCCAGGTGCATACCGGGATATGTTGGTGAGAAATGTGACACAGGTAAGTTTTATACAGGGCAGAACTTCGGGTACAATGCCGTGAAACAATGCGCAGATGTTTTTATTTTATGTCGTATTAGTCCTTTGCTAACAACGAAAGAAACTGTTTATGTATATGTAAATACTTGTACAAAACATTGTCTAGAGAGTCCTGTACAAAGTACATTTACGCCCCATCCAATGACCTCCTTGGATGTGGCTATATGGCCTAACAGGGAATCTGCCTTATCCTGACAGGTATTGTTTATAGTAGAGTTAATTAACGTAGTCATTGCGGAGACAAGACCACAGTTCCATATGTAAAGAAACAATAACCGGCGCATCGACTTGGGAGTATACAGACTTCCTTAGTGTTCATTTGAAATGAGTCACGTGACTGAATTTCAATTTGCTAGATTTTCCAACTCCTTCCAAATCAAGAGCATTTCCCATTGGCTAACAACATAATTGTTATTTACCTGCATTTGTTCCATCATTATTTAAAAGTTACATGTCCGAAATGTTTTGTCTGTAATTGCTCTTTTTATTCTGTATATCTTCTTGGTTTTTAATCCACACATTTATGTTTCACATTGGGACCTACGTGGCTCAGTTGTCTAGCGCGCTTGCGCAGTGTAATGACGCAGGAGCCTCGCACCAATGCGATCGCTGTGAGATCAAGTCCAGCTCATGCCGGCTTCCTCTCCGGCCGTTATTAGGAAGGTCTGCCTGCAACCTGCGGATGATCGTGCATTTCCCCTGGGCTCTGCCTGGTTTCCTCCCACCATAATGCTGGTCGATTCATTTCGTAAACATTTTATTTACAGTAGTGTTAATTGTGATGTGATACTCCGTATTACCCATAAGCAACTAGGTGATATGAAGTTATTATTACCTGATGATTAACGGGAGATGAGGCCAACACGAGGTGAATGAGTTCTAGAGAACACTACAGTACTTCCGAAAGCTAAGCCCGAGTCAAAATAAATGTGATATTTGTGTTAACCTGTTGAAATGTCTTAGTTTAATATTTGATTTTAAAAAAAGATCGTTTACCTTTAGATAATCCAGGCTATTTTTTTGGAGCTGTTGATTAATGAATCAGTAAAGGTAACCCGTGTACCTGAGGTCTGGTGCAAAATGCAAGTGTTGCTCTGTCTCTGTAGCATTTCTACTTTACCTTTAATGTCCAAATTAATATACGTACAGCACTGCATACATGTTAAAAGAAATCTATTAATGAGGCTTCAATTGATTCAGCTGGAACCTTAGAAAATACAAGGTTAGGTAATGGCTCTGCTGTAAATCTAAGCATCAACCTTGTTCAAAGATTCGACTGCAACACCATATACATAGTTTTAGGTTTCTGTATGTTGTGTGGGAAAAGACAAAACCCCAAAGCCTGTTCTAAGTAGATAATCAGTGCACGCGCTCGTCATTTTCTCTGTTACACGAGGTGATATATACCTGATTTTGGTAGGTTTTCTCCCATGTAATAGTCCCAAATACACGTATATAGACACTCAGATACACATAAAGCATAAAGGCATCTCTACTTGGGAGTTCCCCACTCTCATACTACAATTCCTCACACAGATTTAATATATCATTTCACCACCAATTGTATCGGTGTTTCATAAAAAAAAATGGTCACCGCTACATTGACATCAAAAGCAACAAAAACTTCTTTAGTTCCACCACATACATTAATAACATCATTAATAACATCTATGTGAAATTCGGAGAAACCATATATCAACAGTGTATAGAAAGTGTACCGATGGGTACCAATTGTGCCCCCCCCCCCTTTTGGCTGATTTATACCTCTTCTCGTATGAATACGACTATGCACAAACTGTTAAGAAGTAATACCTTACCAGGCCCAATCTTGTTCATTCACTAAACGGTATATTGATGATCGGCTAGTTTTAAACAATCCATCTATAACAAAGTCTGTGAAAGAGATATGTCTACCTTCGCCTGAAGCTGACACTTTTCGACCCTATATGTTCTATGCCATAAACTAACAGCTTACGCCATGATACCGTCAACTCCAGGGCTAACAGCACATGACCCTATACCCTCTACTCCAGGAGCTAACAGCATATTATTCCTTTACCCCATCCATTAACAGCTTACAACCCCTCTACTCCAGGGCTAACTTCACACGACCCTATATCCTCTACTCCAGGATCTAACAACACACCACCCTAATCCCATGCTAAATAATTATTCACAAACTTACTTTGATTTTAAATTTTCATACTTATCAGATAACTCTAAGGATTACACGGGAGTGATTGCCGGGAGTGCTGTCGGAATATCTCTTGTTGTCATGATCACCGGAGCCATTATCATTTTTATGATGTAAGTCTGCACTAGTTTTAAACCCGTGTACAATCGCTTTATGAGTAATACATGTACTGCTATTACTGTCAGTGTTTGGAAAAGGAACAGAACGCACTTGATCTCAAATTTGCTATATACAGCATAGTATGTAATATATGTTTTAAATTTGTGATACACAAGTATTCATTGTGGTTTTATTTTTTCTGCCGCATGGTCATCCCATTTTTTCCATTAGCCGCAGAAAACCGCCACGTGTACAGACAGGTGGTCCTAAAGGCCCAGGACCAAACAGTACTCCAGCAGAGGAGAGCTCCGTTTCCGCAGAAGTTATGAATAACAGTGAAATGTCTGAGCCGTCGAGCTTGTATGATACACGTGATGAAAAATTCTTGTGAAGATCACCCTTACGAAACCATTCGTGAATACGCCAATCTATGATAAGACACACAGATCTTGAAAACAATGTCCAGGCTGTTATATTCTATTTCTGCAAAAACCGAGATTATCCTGATGGACTAAACCTCTCCGACATCTGGTCCATTTGTGCTGTTTTAATGTGATTGTGTATCAAATGTGATGAAAACTAAAATCAACTCCAACTGAGGTAAATTACTTATTGTGGCAGACGTCGCATGCAGTGCTGTCATTGTGCTTGTCGAATTTTGATTGGATAATATTTCATTACAAGTCGTCATCGCGTTTCATCCAAGAAGAGAATGTCGCCATCGGCGTCTAGAAACATTGCTGGTTTTACCCAGTTACAGGGCAAATGTCATTAAAGGGCGTATTATTGAGGATGTACTGAATTTAAAACAGTTTATGCTTCACAGTTTACGATAGCCAAATTTAAAGCGTTCGTACACGATGCTAACCTTCGTTCAAGCTATTTATTCTCTTTTACAATGCTACGGGGCTATAATCAAAAAGCCGGTAGTTCAAAAGTGTATTGAAAGTTACTTCTATCTAAAACCGATATATTGGATTTCACCTAATGCAAAACTAATGGCATTTAGTCCAGACTAAAGTTAATACCGGTCTTAACTGCCAATACACATCTGAACAACAACTGGGAATTTCTGGGACTTGGAAGTTTGGCGCGAATGTCGGGCAAGGCAATAATGTGATCTTCTGAACAGATAATTGCAATTCCCACAACAGCTCAAAACACCTTTCCTGAAAGAATATAAAGGATATGATATACAAACGACAAATAAAATTGGGAACAAGTAACAGAGAAGCAGTTGTTTGTTTGCTATGGTGCATGGCATACAAGCAGAAAAAATAAGTGTTTTGTTTTTAAACACATATCTGGGACAGTTTGGAAACACATTCCTAAAGTTACTAAACATAGTTTTTTTTATGAATAAACACCAGTATCTAATAAAGAGTATAAGGCGAGAAGTGTTCATATGATGTGCCATCTGAAAAGACATTATTTGCAATTTCTGACTTTGCAACTACATTTTGACTGCTCTCCTGATCTGATTTTTGAAGCCCTTAATAAATTTACGCCCAGGAGATTTCTAACTTTGTAGTATTAAAAGCTCCCAGTGTTTCTCCAGTGTAGATGATCAATTGTATGCTTCCGATTGCAGCGTGTATTTTCTTGGTATAAAAACTAAAATATCCAGAAGGGATTGTATCTGAACTGATGTTGATCGTAATTTTTGTTGAGGATCTTCAAGATAGTCTGAGTCTTCGTTAATATATTTGAAGTAAAATTATTAAATGTCCTGATAGAGGGTCTGACCAAGAACTCTCCGTGGTATCCCAACGTTATGTACTAGGTAAATGGTGCATAAACCCAGCCTACGACGTAAGGAAGACTAAGTAATTATTTTACCTTCAGACAGGGTATTCAGAACTCCTGAATTCCACTTTTAGCCTAAATCACGCTTTAACGTTATCACGCTGTAATAGGGCGGTGTATACGTGTTGATTAGTAGAATGTACATTATAATTAACGTTTAACATGATAAAAGGTGTGTTTATTTGTCAAAAACTCGCGAAGAATACATGGATATATCTTTTTACAAATACACGCAGTATTTTATAAATACTTCCATTTTTTGTATAAATGTATTCATTTATGTCGTCAATTGCATGAGTTTATCGCATAAACGGGGCGATTTAAGTCTTTAAATGTATATGAATTAACATTATAAGGCGGTTCTTATATAAGTTGTTTGCATAAACATATTTATGTATGTTACAGTTCAGCACGAGAGACTTTTTATTGTCTGTTGCAAAGAGATGTTTATCACGCGTTTAATTAATTAAAAATATTGTTCATTTGCTGTATTCATTCCTGTACTGTTTTTTTTTCTATGTACTGATGTTAACAAAAGTTGATGTATTTAATATCACGGAAACTTCAGAGGTTTTCATTTTATTCACCTGATATATACTTGAATGATTAATTTGATTTAGAGGTAGCTGTCTCTTAACTCAGATTCATGCGCTCTTTATGCGTAGTGATACTGAATCAAATCAAAAGAAACTAGCAAAATGGCTGGGTGAATCATGTCACTTGTCATTCAGACGAGTCTTGTGGGTGATAGTGCACACTGTACTTTGCCCAATCCTATATGAGCTTAATGGCACTCAAACGAGGTAACGCAGTACGTTGTAGTTTTCCCAAGAACTCTGCTAACTCTCAACTAAGACATGACTTTATATCATTGTAAAATTAAAAATCTAAAATCACCATATGACGATATTTGTGCGCATGACTTTCAGTTACTGTATGATAAACCTTTCTTTGCTGGGAAATATTTGACAAATAGTTCCCAGCATTTTAGTTGAGGCAAAGCGGACACAGCCCACGACCATCTGCAGGTTGCTGCCACCAGAGAGGTAGCCAGCATGAGCTTGACTTGAGCTCTCAGTGGTCACATTAGAGAGATGTCCCCGGGCCATTGTGCCACACTTAACCCCTCGACCACTGAGGCTTCTCAAGACTCAAGAATTTTTCACGCACACAACGGTGGTCAGTTTTATTCCTGAATGAATCCGAAGATGTGGGAGATAATCCAGCGACATCTGATGAGTTTAGCATGAGTGATGTAGAGATATGCTCACCACAATGGTGTGAGACAAGTGGTCTGTAAGCGGCGTTCGTCCACACGATGGTAGACGGCGATTTGTAGTCACGAAGACCACACCATAGTAGACGACGATTTGTGGCCACGAACACCGCACGATAGTAGACGACGGTGTGTAGGTACGAAGATCACAAGATGGTAGACGACGGTTTGTACTCATGAAGACCAGAAGATGGTAAACGACGGTTTATAGTCACGAAGACCACATGATTGTAGACGACATTTTAAAGTCACCAAGACCACATGATTGCAGACGACGGTTTAGACGGTTTATAGTCACCAAGACCGGACAATGGTTGACAACGATTTGTAGTCACAAAGAGCACACGGTGAAAGACGAGAATTAGTAGTCACAAAGATTACACGATGGTAGACGATGGTTTGTAAGTAGTTATACAGTCTGTATAGACAATTCCAGTTGGATTTGGAAAAGTAAAAATAAACTAAAAATGTAATTAAAAAAATATATGGTGGTCATCTCAAATATTCAATGCATGCAGGTGGGGGGAGTGTGGGCGCGAGGGAGGTGGGGGGGGGGGGCGTGGGGGGAAGAAAGCCTAGTGGTACATGAGTGCTATTGATTGGTCATTAACCAAGCTCGGAACAGAAGGGCGAATCTATTTCGACAGATGGAACTCGAATTGTGCGTGTGTGTTTGTTAAATGAAGAAGAACGGATGTGACGTAAATACTCGCCTTGGTATTTTTATAATCGAGCCCTCTTCGGGACAACCTTAGCGCGTCTTTGGCGTTTAAAAAAACTGTTCGACGGCGGATATCTACAAAACTGCTTTACAGTAAACCTTTCCCAAACGACGAAAAAACTAATTAACTAGCCATTGTTCAGAAGATAATAATTAGAAAAGATTGCTTACACTCAGCGAAGAACAAAGGTCAATTAAAATTCTCACAATTGTCACATTGGCATACGCATAAACACCACAAATTGCTGATAAAGGTAATATACATTCAATCCTGCGCATGGCAACTTTAATTGCAAACTTTTCATGCTATAAATGAAGCTCAGTAGATCTAAATAGGTTCTAAATCGTTCCAGTATGTTTTATTTAACAGCTCCATGACGTTAAATGTTATAGACATTCGAGAAGCGTGACTAGCTATTATTGCTCACGGTCAAACTATGAACACGGAAATAATCACAGCGTGTGACTGGTAGAGATAAGATCTGGTAATAACCAGTATGCGAAAGGAATTTAGACCAACTCGTGTATTCGACATTAGCGAACAATTCGTGCCGGACAGCTTAACCAGTATAATATCTAGTCCTTTACCTCATAATAAGAACACAAATTCGCTTATGTACAAACTCTTACCGAGCACAATAACTAACGTATAATTAGGAGAAAAAACAACTTTGAGAACAAATGATATTGACTATAACGCTATTGCGCTGTAACGTTAACAGAGAAGTTTAGCATTACAGTTGTTAAGAATACCCCTGAGGCGTTAAGCGTCTTATGCAACTCTAGCTTTAACGTACATTTACTATATTAACAGACACTTTGGAAAAAATGTAGATAACCATAGTGTACAGTGCTGGTAGATCTCATACAGGAAAGAAATCACCTACGTAGGGTAAACAAATGGTATCTGGATAAGCTGTTTAAAATCAAAAGAAAAAGCTAACTGTGCATGTTTTAAAAAACGTTTAAGCTGTTATACCCTAAGGCGAGCAATTGTTTTTGCAGACATTAATTTAAGTACTTAAGAAAAAAGATACAGTCTGTAGTGAAAACTGTCGAAATACACACTTTGGGTATGAACCTGGTCCTTGGACAGGTGACCTGTGAGGCCGCAACCTATAGATGTTAAATAAGACACGTGGTTTTCAAACAGCAATATTAACTTATAAATACTTTTTAAATTTTGAAGGATACATGTCCGTGCAGAGTTTTTGTTAAGCCAGTAACAACTTTTATTTGAAATGTACGCAAGGTCGCAAGAACAAGGATAATCGTGTAATTTTCACCTGTATACTCAAGTTTCGCTAAATGTTTTTTGTCTGTAAATTCCATTCTTGCCTCATCTTACTGGTAGGACGTGCTGAGTGTTGGACGGCCAATTTGCGAGATTAGCTGAATACTAATGAAGGATACAATAAACTCTTGCATTTTGTTATTTGACGGAACTAAGTGCGGCGTTGATTATTTAAGGTCATGGGAGCAAAATACCACACAACCCGGGATAAACATGCATGCTACATGTCGAGAGGTTGTAAATTGTCTTTTGGCATAGTACCATTCATTTTTGTTTATTGCACACTGAAGTAGACTCCGGCAGCAAGACTGGACAACTTAATTGCGATATATGCTTGGCCCTAACATTAAAAAGGGCATAAATTTAGACCGACTATACAGCGATAGCCAACGTGCTGGAAAAAATTGTTTATGTCAACCAGTCTCACATGCCCCGCGAAGTAAGATCTGCCTAGATAAGAGCGAAAAAAACGAAAACATTTAATGAACTCTTAGGCGGCTGCATGAGCCTTGTTTAGGTGACTGTGGTAGGCGACTAGGTTTTTAATGCATGTCCAGTTTGTTCAGACGCGCGACGAAATTCTCATATATACGTTAATATACATTAACGGAAAAACCTGTCTACCAATACACCAAACTCCGTCAATGGCACACTGATCGTGCTGATTATTCATCTTTATCGACATTAAAACTGGACCCAGCAAACTACAGTGAGGAGTTCGTTACATACAGTTTACGTATCACTAAAGCCGCAAGGCGTTTCCCCTTCACATAACCACAAAGAACCTCAGACTCAACATGCTTATAGGCATTTAATACAACGTAGGACTGCAGTGAAAACCTGATCCCGACTTTATTCTGTAGCCACTTGTGACGGTCTTGTAAGTTCTGTTGTGCTCGGTTCTTCTTACAGTGTCAAGCTGCCATTCCAGCCGCAGCACCACAGGTTTATTATTTGATCACCTGTATTTTGAATGTATAAGAATGGCTAAGAAGCAAAACTAAATAAATAGTTCTAAACTGAGATCGGAATAATACATAGAACGACTGCCTCTAAATTTACCATCGTGAACTGGTTTATTCAGAGTATTCTTGAAATTTCCACCACAAGTGAAACAAAATCGCCATGAATTGTTTTTAGAGATATAGTAATATTCGACTAAAATGCATCGAGCACTTTGAATAAAGAAACATTCTAGACTGGCGAATCATGACTTGCACAATTGTTGCTATTAAAAACATTTTACTGAAAACACGTATATTCGGGTTACATAAAGGCACGTTGAGCATATCAATATGTTTGAAAATATGTAATTTTTCAGTATAGCCCTTATAAAGCTGTGAGCCTTAACAAGGTTAAGACTTCCAAACAGTTGTCATGACAACTCTTTTCAAACAATTCAAACATATAATGTCAAATATACTTTATATCATTTATGTATATGTTTTGTTTTCTCTTTAAGATTTGTGACAAAGTTAGTTCATAATATTTTAAATGTTGGATGTGATACACTGTGAAATAGTACGACATTAATCAGCTGTTTCCCCTTGCGTGTTTGTAGTGTATTCCTTCTATTTTAAAGAAACCATAGGCACTCTAATTCTAAGCACTCTAACTGACTCTAATTTAAAGTCATTGTCAGCTTGATTTAGTACATGGGTACATGTAGAATGAGCCGGGAATAACGCACCAGTTTGCATGCAGCCCGCGGCCAATTGATGAAGTATATACAATACACAAAAATGGCAAGTATGAGTCAAAACACTGAGATCGGGCTACTCTGCTTCTAACTAGTTGATCTGTCTAGGGCACGTCTGGGCATACCCACCAAGCCGATATACAAATACAGACATAACATATACGGACAAGCGAGATTCCGATATGACATATGACATGTAATGTAGTCTTATCAACTGTGGCTTGACCTTATTGTTGGGAATGTAGTTTCGATATCACATTGCGATGTAATCAACTGGGAGGGGAATCTGTGTTTGAGGATGGCAAGTGTATCTCTGTGTGTCCACACGTAATTTTTACCTGTCTATCTTTTTGGCTGAATCATGAGGTACTATTGCACTCGTGTTCATCCTTCTTTTCTCCTTGAGATAGGATTCACCACTACCCTGTCTGCAATATCAGCTCTAACTTCTACAAGCATGCCCGACAATCTGGGGACCAATCCTATACTGTGATTTTGCTGTTTTAACTGCGCTGCAGACTACTGTCTTTTAGTACTATACATTGCACGTTTATGTCATTTGTGTACCGATATTGTCTACTTTCAGCCTTCGAAATTGTGTGCTATAGTTGTCGACTATTTGTAATCTCAGTTTTGTCTCCATGCTATCAATCGAAAGGCCACCAGCATTGTCTTAATGAAATTATCTATATTTGACGAGTCAATCAGCAGTATAACTCTTTGCCTCCTTGCCACCAATCAAACACCCGTGACAAAAAGTCATGGATCGTCTACAAGCCTTTGTCCACTAGCTAAACCGTCTCTGTCTCTTTTAAAAGTTTAAGAAACCTGACTCTTGTACGTGGCACCAACGGTTCACAAACCACGACAGATAGTTGATCAACATATCTATATGCAGGGAACTGATAAGCGTTGTGTGAACAGTTCAGGCTGCATGACCTCTAAGTCGCTGATACTAGCCTATGACTGAAGTTTATACCGACACTTAATATGTCTAATTGCATGCTAAAACATCACGGAAACTTTGGACGAAGACAACGGTAGGACCCGACTCAGCTGAATTAGCTGAATCATCACCACACGCATTGTTCGCAAAGATCGCCCCTTCGGTATTTTACAATGAAGGCCTTATCCTTTGCTAGGTGCAAAACAACCTTGTTTGTCTTCAGATTTCACACTGGCTTAATAATATGAGATTAAATGTGTCACTTACAACTCAAGCTATATCATCTAATACAACACGCTCTCATCTAAAGGTCCTCATAAAGTCCACGCACATTTAGCACTTTCATTCAGCACATCATCTTGCATTTGGGAAAAGTTGGAAAAACAAGGCACATATAAATGTATTATAGAATGGCAGTTACTAGTATAACTATTGTCTGCTTCCACTCTATTCGTTTACTGTTACAATACATTGCCTATAGTACAGTATAAAATAGGTCTATGTATGTTTGGGGTTTTACGTCGTACAATAGGTCTAAATTTATCCACCTCTTACATGTAGGGTCTAACTTGCAACTAAATTAAGTCGCCTTGTCTTGCCACCAAAGTCGGAATCTGAATCAAATTCACTTGTAATCTGTCACAGCAAAACATTTAACCTTCCAAGCTCTATCATGCATCTTTATCACAAATTTCATCTATAATGCATCTTCTTTTTCTGGTAATTACCTCCAACATCCTGTTTAATAGCGTTTAAATCTCATTATAGACCTCTCTAATATCTACCGCCTGAAATGATGTTATCCATATACATTTTGAAGTAAACACGTGTAGTTTCTAAGAGTTCACCGTACGGTGTAGTCCTTACAAACCTGCATTAAAAGCTTATATATCAGCTTCAGGCTCTCGCACATCATATCAGGCAGAGCACGGGGTGGGGGGGGGGGGGGGGGCACGACCATCCGTAGGTTGCCACGTACGGCCGGAAAGGAAGCAATTAAGCTGGGCTTGAACTCAGAGGGACTGCATTTGTGAGAGGCTCCTGTGTCAATAACTTCCCTTTGTGTAACCCTAATATGCATGTTTCCATTAAACATAATTTTAATAGCAACAACTGGGCAATTCAAGATTCGCCAGTCTAGAGAGTGTCTATGTCTTAAACGCTGGATGGATATGTCTCAAATGTTACAATATCTCTGAAAACAAGTCAAGGCGATTGTGTCTTATCTGTGGTGGAAATTCATTGAGGAACACTCTGAGTAGACCAGTTCACGATGGAAAATTTTCAGACAGGCGTTCTATGTATTATTTAGATCTCAGTTTAGAACTATTTGTTTAGTTTTGCTTCTTAGTCATTCTTATACATTCAAAATACAGGTGATCAAATAATAAACCTGAGGTGCTGCGGCTGGAATGACAGCTTTACACGGGGAGAACAACCGAACGTCACGTTTCCTTAGTTGCTGCTTTCCAAGATCTTCTTTGCTTTTCCGCGGAAGGGATCAATGTCACAGTGCTATTAGTCATGTGTGGTAATTAAATGTTCCAATTTAATTAATCGTTAGTTTAGCTTACAGACGCTTTTATATTTCAACAGAATAAAGGATCGGGCTTTCACTTCAGGCCTACGTTATATTAAATGCCTGTATGTTGAGTTTGCGGTTCCTTGTGGTTAGGTGAAGGGGAAACGCCTTGCGGCTTTAGTGATACGCAAACTGTATGTAACGAATTCCTCTCTGTAGTTTGCTGGGTCCAGTTTTAATGTCGATAAAGACGAATACTCAGCACGATCAGTGTGCCATTGACGGAGTTTGGTGTATTGGTTGACAGGTTTTTCCGTAAATATATATTTACGTATGTATGAGTATTTCATCGCATGTCTGAACAGACTGGGCATGCATCAAACACCTATACCCTGACCAGTCACCTAAACACGGCTTATGCAGTCGCCTAAGAGTCAATATTTTTTTTTCTTTTTTTCTAGAGAGTTTCTTACTTCGCGGGGTATTTTGAGGCTGGACATAAACAATTCTTTCAAGCACGTTGGCTATCGCTGTACAGTCGGTCTAAAATTACATACTGTTTAATGTTAGAGCCAAGCACATATCTCAGTTAAGTTTTCCAGTCTTTCTACCGAGAGTCTACATCAGTATCAAGTATGCAAAAGTGAAATCTGCTATATAAACAGACAACAATGGACCTCATAATTTGAAGCATGCATGTTTATCCCGGGTTGTGTGTAATTTCCTCTACACTGCAAATCCATTTGTGGTAACTATCTCTAATGTCACATCTTGTTTAATAGAAAATCAGTCCATAAGAAAAGAAATCGCCATACCGCTCCGATGACCTTAACTAACCAACGCCGCCCTCAAAGTAACTCACACCACTGCAAGAGTTATTATATCTTTTGTAGTATTTAACTAATCTCGTACATTGGCCGTCCAACACGCATCAAGACCTACCAGTAAGATATGGCAAGATTAGAATTTACAGGCCATACATCAATCTGAAACAGTTTATAAGTTAATTTTGCTGTTTGAAAACCACTTGTCTCATTAAAAATGTATAGGTTGCGGCCTGTGCTATGATCCAACTCATACCCGAATATATTTCGACAATATTCGCCGCAGATTGTGTCTTTTTTTTATAAACACTTAACCTAATGTCTGCAAAAACAATTTCTTGACTTATAAGGTACCAGTTAAAGCTCTTTTTTCAGACATACACATTTAAATTTTTTTAATATATTTTATACAGCTCATCCAGATACCATTTGCTTACCTACGTAGGTGATTTCTTTCCTGTATGAGACCTACCAGCACTATACACTATGGTTATCTACATTTTTTTCAAAATGTCTGTTAGTATAGTAAATGTACATTAAAGCTAGAGTTGCATAAGACGCTCAACGCCTACGGGGTATTCTTAATATGCACTGAAACAACTGTAATGTCAAAATTTGTTGTTGACCTCTGTTGACCTTACAACTCGCTAGCGTTATAGTCAATACCATTGCGAATTTGTGTTCTTATTATAAGGTAAAAAAAAACTATACATTTTACTGGTTAAGCTGTCCGGCTGCGAATTGTTCGCCAAGGTCGACTAAACCTATATACACGAGTTGTCTAAATTTGTTTCGCGCACTGGTTATCACCTGGTCTCTACTTGGCACACGCTTTAATTATCTCCGCGGTAATAGTTTGACCGTGAGCATTAATAGCTCGTCACGCTTCACGAATGACTATAACATTTAACGGCGCAGTGCTGTTACAGAAAACATACTGAAACGATTTAGAGCAGTTCAGTATACAGTTCATATTATTCAAACAAAAGTTGCACGCATAACCCAGACTGCTAAGTTTCCTTTATATCATGAAAACTTTACAATAAAAGTTGCTATGCGCATGATGGTTTGGACGTCCCGATCTTTCTAGGAATGTATGTTACCTTTATCAGCGACTTGGGCCATTGAGGAGCATGCTGATGAGACATTTGTGAGAATATTAATTGAACTTTTGATGTTCGCTGACCATATGAAACCTTTTCTAACTATTATCTTCTAAACAATGGCGAGGTAATGATAGTCTTTCATAGTTTGGGAAAGGTTTTCTATAAAGCAGATTTGTAGATATCCACCGTCGAACAGTTTTTAAAATTCCACAGACGCGCTAGGCTTGGGGTGTGATCTTGACAACCGTGACCCATCACTGCTTCCCCCGCCGCTATATGGCCTCAGACCCCCAATAATTTTCCATAAGCGACAATGTTAACGTCTACAGCCGTAGCTCAGTCCCATACATTCCGTGGGCAATAAGCTTTGGTGCATACCTGACCCAGCCTATGAGAAACAAGTCATAAAAGTCTTGACACAGGTTGACCGTCAAAATCTGAACCTTTCCATGTCGGCAGCTGGGAGGCGTGCCTAACAACGCCAAGGGGACGTAATTCACAGCCTCATCACTGCCCTACACCTTGTGTCCTCTCACCCAGAATTTAAAACTGTCATCAATAAAGCTCATACCTCCTCAAAGTTAAAGGAGACAGTTTCCAGAGTTTTAATACCAAGCTTGCACCTGTACACCAAAAATGGACTCCTGGGAGCAAAAAAAAGTCTTTATACCCTAAAATTCACTGAACTACAATCGTTTTCAAACCGAAAACGGAAGTTGTAATGGGGGTCTGTGTCCATAAAAGAGGATGTATAGGTCGTCTCAGCCGGTCGCGGAGTCGTACTTAACAATTGTTCAGTCATATGGCGACGAAGGAGTCCATAGGGTGCATGCACGTGTATTGTGCCTCCTTGTTGCGGGACGGATTTCCACCGCTCTTTTATCTGGTGCTGCTTCACTGCCCCGCCCGAGCCATTATACTGATACGGGTGATCAGTCACTGTACTATCCCCTTAATGCTGAACGCCAAGCGAGAAAGCTACATGCTCCTCTTTTAAAGTCTTAGGTCGACTCAGGATTGACCCTGGATCTACCGTTCCCAAAGCGGACGCTCACTCAAACGTGCTATCGTGGCCGGTCCTCGGTTGCTGAGAAGGGAGACATATCCCGAGGCGGACCGGATTATAAATATACCACGGCGAGTGTTTACGTCGCATCGGTTCTTCCCCAATTATCAAACACACACGCATAATTCGAGTTCCATCTGTCGAAATAGATTCGCCCATATTCGCTTATATACTACTAGGCCTTCTCCCCGACACGCATTAAGTATCTGAGATGACCACCCGATTTTGTTTTTTTATTACGTTAATAGTATATTTTTTCTTTCCTTAAATCCCGATGGAACGATCTGGACAGACTGTATAACTACTGTTATAGTAACGAAGATGAAATGATGGTAGACGACGGTTTATAGTCCACACGATAGTAAATGATGGTTTATAGTCACGAGACTACAAGATGGTAGACAAAGGTTTGTCGTCACCAAGACCCTACGACGACAGACGATGGTTTATAGTCACGAGACCACACGATGGTGGACGATGGTTTATAATCACCAAGACCACACGATTGTAGACGACGGTTTATTGTCACGAGACCACACAATGGTAGACGAAGGTTTATAATCACCAGGACCACACGATGGTAGACGAAGGTTTATAATCACCAAGACAACACGATAGTAAATGACGGTTTATAGTCACGAGACCACACAATGGTAGACGACGGTTTATAGTCACGAGACCACACGATGGTAGACGAAGGTTTATAATCACGAAGACCACACGAAAGTATATGACGGTTTATAATCACGAGACCACACCATGGTAGACGAAGGTTTATAATCACCAAACCACACGATGGTAGATGACGGTTTATAATCATGAGACCACACGATGGTAGACGAAGGTTTATAATCACCAAGACCACACGATAGTAAATGACGGTTTATAGTCACGAGACCACACGATGGTAGACGAAGGTTTATAATCACCAAGAACACACGATGGTAGACGAAGGTTTATAATCACCAAGACCACACGATGGTAGACGAAGGTTTGTAGTTACCAAGACCACACAATCAGTGAGAGCAGGGAAATCTATAAACCCCCTATCCAAAGCCGATATAAAGCCCCTTTGGCTTTAAAGTAGAATTCAGTTACAATTATGTTAAGGACATTTTTTATCCTAATCCGTTGGAGGAATTAATACCCGATTTTGGACAACCGTCATTAAACGTTTTAGAAGACAGGCATATTTCATCTGCTTTAACACATTAATTATCTCAATGAGCTAGTTTAAGCTAAACAATGTATTTTAACGTATTTAATGTATTTCAATCTTCTATTTTTTATTTGACGGGTGTTTTACGCCGTACTGAGGAATAATTCACTTATACGACGGCGGCCAGCATAATGAAAGCAGGCAGAGCCGGCCGAAAACCCACGACCTTCCGCAGGTTGCTGCCAGATATTCTTACTTACGGCAGGAGAGGAAGCCAGGATGGGCTGGATTTGAACTCACAGCGACCACATTGGCGAGAAGCTCCTAGGTCATTACACTGCGCTGGCGCAGTAACCAACTGAACCATGCAGGCCCCAGGTACTGAATTAACAGAAGATGGAATGCATTATTACCATGCATAACATTTCATAGAACTTTTGTTACCATGGTTATGTGTAGTAGAGGGAAAATATCACACATAAGGGACAATCAACAAATGTAAGTTGACAGACGTATGCATTTATTATCATATCTTTTATGTATATGCTATTCTCCTTAGTGGGCAACTCAGGTTCGCCTTTGAAAGGCGGTTTTAGGGCAACAAAGGCATGCATAATACTGAAAACAAAATTGCCAGCTTTATGCTCACGAGTTTGCCTATCCAGTAACTACAGGTGTACAGCTTACCCTAAGAGAACGACTGCAAATGCTCTACAAAGATTTCCTTACGTATACTGCCACAGGGGTGAACACTGATGACACTGGTTTACCCGCTAAACTGTGACGACGTGTCGTCTGACATCTCCTTTAGCCCATATGTGGCAAGTACTTTTGAGAAGAAGCTGTGGCCATCGTTCAGACACCTCAGTGAATATGTTCAGTGGATGTAGAAAGAGCTTTACAACTGTACAGATTTAACTTCTAGAAAGTCATATCTTGTGAGAATTCCTTCTGTGTGGCAAATTACATGAGGATAAAACTAAGGTACTTTTATATAACCTTGATATAAACAGATCTGAACAGAGATTGCCCTTCGACATGGCTTATCACAGGAAACAGATCAGAGGAGTGCTTCTCTTTATGATGGGAATAACAGTTGGTAAGTACAGTACTTGCTGAGTGAATATGTATTTGTTCAACATTTGTTACAGTGCAAAATGCACACCAGACAAGCGTCATACGTAAGGCTTGACTCATGATTAGAGAAGTGGCACAATTAAAGTTTAAAACCGACACAGCCATATTGTTGACAGATAAGGAAGTAAATGTGACTATCTCTTTCCTCCTTCATCCGTCTTCAATCTTATGAAGGACATATTTTTGTCTACTTACTTCATTGGTGTTTGCTTGAAGAGGGGCAAGTTACTGACTTATACCCCCATTTCGTAAAACTCTCCGATGAAGTTCTAAAATGCATCTAGTTTGTTGTCTGATGTGTTTGTTACGGGTAAAACCTCACCTTTAACATTCTGTTTCTCAACTTGACGGTGCCGATATATTTACATTGCCGAAGACACCACACACGAAGACACTGGACATGAGACATTAAGACATTAGGTCTGACGACACCATGATATATCTTAAAGTTTCCGTGCAGCTTTAGATTCATGTATACATCAGCTTTATGGTTTAACATGTCCGCAATAGGATTCTAGTTTTCAACCGAGTCGTGTACAAATACCACATTTGCTCACATTAAAATAAGATATCTGTTAGGATAATGGAGAATGTAGCAGCATTTATTTACCAAAGTACCATCTCAGATTATTAATCTGGATGATGACCAGTTCTCTTAAAATGAACATGATTTGTAATAACAAGTTATAGAACATAAGCCATAGTTTACACACCGAAAGATAAACACAGTATGTATAACATCAAAGAGAGGCAAAGACTTTCCAGGTTAGAGCATGGAAACAGGACTGGTTGGTCCAGTGTCAACATAATGTGGCTGGATAAGATGTCATGTTTGCTGTCTTAGGCGTGTTACGTCAGTGGCGGCAGTATTTCGGCGCGATGGACACGCCGTGCCACAGGAAATCACAGTATATCTAGATACACCCAATAACTCCTCGTCCTGATATGCTTGAATAATTGCTAAATACAAAGTAAAACCCCAAGCATACATATATTTATGATCAACAACATTCTATGGTAAGTATTTGTATACAGTAATTTTTGTTCATTTACTCCATTTGTCTTTGTACAGTGTTTACAGTACTGTCATAGACTATAGAAAGATATTTATCATACATATAAAGATATTATACACAGTTTAAAATGGTCCAGTAAGAGAGTGAGTGATGCGAGAATCCGTGCTACAACCGATATTGGGTCATATCGGACAACTTATGTGTGTGACGAACTGTGCAGTCGTCTATGTTAACGTCAACTGTTACTACTTAAGGCTATGTTAAAGAAGTAGTTAAATTTTCCAGTACATTTACCGACATGCTAAAACACCAGTCTACAACAGGGAAATAGAAACCATTTCCCGTGTGAAGACATCACTGTTTCTTTAATCACGAAAAGAGGTAGAAAAGGTATAAAATGAATTCTATAACTTATCATGTATACTGGAAATCACCAGTGGTCAATCAGCAGGCTTTAACAATATCGAAGTGACTCTAAAAGTTTCTCTGAGTCATAGCCATGTTATGGTTGAGATACATTCCGGGTTGCTGTAACTTGTGAGTCCTCTGTGGCCTGCTGGCTACAGCGTCATTCACCTTTCCCACTGTAAACTCCAATATCAGTAGTTCAGTGAGGAACGGTTGAATACCGTCAATTATATTATCTTGGATTCGATACGAAACAATTGGATTCGATACGACTTCATTACATATCCGCTCTAAAACATAACCTGCAGTCCCTGTGGCCGAGGTGCTTACCATGCCAGCAGGGCGTAATGACGCAGAGGCCTATTACCGATGCGATCAAGTTTAACTCCAGCTCATGCTGGCTTCCTCTCTGGCCGTACGTGTTAATGTCTTCCATCAACTTGCGATTTGTCGTGGTTTCCGGGGTTTTCCCTCATCATAATGCTGGCCGTCTTTGTATAAGTAAAATGTTCAAGAGTATGGTGTAAAATGTCAATGAGATAAATAAATAGATAAATAAATAAATAAACAAATAAATAGATAAATAAAATTATCAAAGACTTAACGTGATTATAAAGAATACATTTTTTACTTTGTATTATTATTTATTTCTCAACATATGGTAACAGGAACGAAAACGATTTTAGGTTTAGGTGTTTATATTTGTGCAAAAATGGAAGTTTACTCATAAAAATGAAAATATTTGTAGACATCTCACTATTGTCTGGGCTAACTTAAGCCTTTTTTGAGATAAGCTTTTTCTTGTGTGTTTTTATATTTCTTGAATTAAAAATCTTGTTAGTTTTTTCCATACATAAATATGTTCACGATTTTTTGCCCCAAAACTAAACATCAAATTAAAACATTAAATCTACGTTTATAATTTACCAAAGCTAGCCCGAAGTTCCTGTACGCTAAACGTTGATTCTGGTTCCCTCTGAATTGGAGTTCTTGAGTCCGTGTAATTACAAAACTGGATTATGTTCCGGAAACTGTACTCTTGGTTGAGATGGTCCTACGTGCTCCAGGCGTAAATAACACGTAAATGTTAACCGAAATCCCTAAATCGTTCATTTAATGATCTCTATATCACCAAATGTTCAACAGTAGTTATTAAACAGTAGTTATTATGAATAGGTCCCAATAACAAATAACATTTTATTTGGAAAAGTTTCCTCGCCGATATGCGTACATATTAGTACATTAGTCAAGACAAAAAGGCAACATTATACATTTAAATATATTAGAAGTAATCTCAAGTGTGTTTGAGGTTTATTCTTAACAAAGTCAAACTTCTACTCCCGCCAGCACCATTGATTCATGTAAGCATCATTTACTGATACGTCAGTAAGATGTTACCTATATATTTTTGAAATACTGTAAGCTTTGTCAACATTTTAAAAGCATCAGGTGATGTTTTGTAAAGGATGTATGAGGTGTACATTGTAATCGTGAAATTATGCATCGTAAAGCCTAATTTTTTAAGCTTAGTATCGCGAAATGAATACAAGTACCGTAGTTTTAGTGGTTATATGTGCACCTGAACTAAGCACGTGCCTCGACTGGGCAAACGGACATGCGAGGGAAGTCGGCCGCTGGTCTTCTGTAATTCTGAATTTAAGTCACCTTCTTATGTGGGAATAATAGAGACCATGAAGTCGCAATGAACAAGTAGTAGTCGCAATTATAACGGACACATACGAATTTCTCAAACCGCCATTTCCAATCACCTCTTCTGAAAATCATCAACTTCTAAAAAGTTCTATTTTAAAATGAGTTGGTTATAGTTCCATCCGTTCTTTGTTAAAAAAACACCTAACTTTAAAACTCTCAAATGGATTACCCATCAACCTTTCAATGGTGAAGTGTTTGTGGTTTCATTCCAAACTTTCCATGAGTTTATCTCTTTCCGGTCGATGCCGAGTGCGGTGGTCTCAATCGTAGCGAAAATGGCGATTAGCGAACTTTGGTTTGCTTTCAATGCGACAGTCTTTCTATAACAAACAACTAGGTAATATGAGGTCAGAATTACTACAGGAATAAAGACAGCTTGTTTGTACAGTCACACTCGAGACACTGAGTCTCGTGTGAGTATATTGAAGATTACAGATCTGTGTTTCCGAAGGTGAAAAGCTGAGAACCATTAAAAAGATCTCAGATTTGTGTGCAGCTATGTCCAACTGTCAGACCATCGAGTCGGCGTAGGCCCCTGCTCTTTACTAACAATGAACTATATAAGCTCCCCATCAGTGAACAGGTAAACGTATACGTGCTCCTTATGCGTCTTGCTAACATGCAGATTTATTACTGCATTTTTAGTGTAAGCCTAAACTGTCAATATTAGCACTATATGATAACGGTCATGAAACGAATATTGTCTATCTCATATTACGGCAGTCTGCAAGAAGTGATGAACTCACAGAAGCGTCGTTGCATTATTACAAATCAGAAGGTTTTATTGTGCTAAAATTTTTGTAACACGGTAAGGTAACTTCCTTGTTAGTTAAAAGAAAACTGCCAGAGCAGAGCAGACACGCATCTCGTATATCACACCTGGCTGAGGCAGACACTATAGATTATTTCTTTTAGAGGGCCGCCTATATTCAGCTGTCTGTAACATCAGTTGGACATCCATATTACTACAAAAAATTGCGGTTAGAATACTTTTTCTATGAAACCACACTGAAGATCATATATTACAAGAGATAAAGTAATATTCACTTATTAAGGTTATATTATACTAAAACGTTTCAAACACGTCTGTGTTAAAAGCATAGTTTACAGTAAAGTCAACAGCAGTTCAGGTAACTGGTGTTACCCTTCTTCAAAACATGTTGAACTGCAATTTCTTTGCTTTATATGGACGTAAAACGTATCACTGTGTAGAGCTTAGGTTGTTACGTGAGACGGACTAAAGGCAATTTTGGTAGGGTGCTTCACTGATTTTACACTCTCTAAAAGAAGTAGACTATAGGTATAGAATGACATACAACAAACGTAGGTTGACAGACGCATTCAAAGATTTATTTTGATATCAATTGTCTGTATACAATCCTTCTATATGTGTGCCTCAAGATCACTTATAAACACGTGCGGAAGTCGCACAAAGAGTCGGTCGGGTGAAAGCACGGCAGCTCTGTAAATCGATTGGTTGAAACGGATGGACTTTTGTTATTGGTTAGGACGATCAGAAATCTGGCAAAATCACCACTGATTGTGACTCATGCACGCATAGTGAGTCAATGGTTTTTATGTCTTGTGACATTTCAAGCCTACACTGTCGATAATTCCTCCCTGAAAATTAAATGTACGTTCAACATTCGTGATATTTCACAACACTTATAGCCAACATAATCACGAATTCAATCTTCTTGTGTGCAAAAGGATGTGAAATTCACCAAAGTGCTAGAAAACTAAGACGGAAATGCGGTTTTAGTGTTTTACCTGACCTGCCACCCATATTAGCACAAAGACGTTATGGTCTCGGTAAAGAGGTATATGACATGTCTACTGGAAAATGTACTTATTTAATGGTTAGTTTATTCATAAACTTGTCTAGGACTTGGATAGCTGGTCCGGAAATAGGTCTTGTGATTATTACTTATGGAGACTCGTTTGAAATGGACTCGTTTCAAATTAGGTAACCAGTGTCAATTCCCCGGCAAGACACCCTGGACTTAGCCAATTCCCCAGCATGACAATGGGTTTTGAATAATTATAACGTCATCCATGTTCTATGTACGTCAAAAGTATTTGTGCAGTTTAACATTAGAAATAAGAAAAAAATGTTCTAACTTCATTTTCTTTGTAAGGATATGAAATTTTGACATATCAGTGTGTGGAGCTTGTGTTGTAACGTATCACTGACTAAAAGCAATTTTTGTGAGCGAGTATGACTGATTTACAGCCAACTGAATATAGGCGACTCGCTGAAAGAAATAAGAGTATGGTATATGCCATCTGTCCTATGGGGGTGAATAAACCTATTATCCTACACCCACTGAACAGTCTTCCTTATCCACACTGTAAAAACAGGATTATTTTAGAGTAAAGCTGCACTCACAATGAAAGCCAATTATGTAGTTACATGAAGTGTGGAGAATAAAAAGTACAGTGCCGTTTTTTGTGTTTCCTCAGCTATAGTCCTGTAAAAGCCCGAACATCAGCCACACACACACAGAGATGTGATGGATTGTTAAGTGTGTCATAAAACCCATGCATACACACATAACAATACAAATTGTGTTTTACATAGAATGTGTGTGTTTACCTTATTTTGGCTGCAGCGTAATGGCTTCGTTTTGCTCTGTTATAGATCAACATCCCAGGAAGGGAATACAGCGAAGAGATACGACATAATAATTTGAAAGCTACAAGTATTGAAGGGGACTGCAGGTTTACGCCTGGTATGTTAGTCCGTCATTACACCATTCCGTCAGTTTGTTAATCCGTCATTCCGTCAGTCTGTCTTTCCGTCAGTGTGTTTGTCCGTCATTCCGTCAGTCCGTCTTTTCCGTCAGTCTGTTATTCCGTCAATCCGTCAGTCTGTTAGCCCCCAACAAAATATTGGGCAAGCACCAGTAGCGGATACAGAAAATAAAGACCACAATGCACTGCTTTGGTCAAATGAGTATACTGAAGCGAGCGATGGCATCATCGTGCCATGACTTCATACCATCACCGGGGAAGAAGCGATGGTACGAAAATGGCCTCGTTCGGCTTTTTCTGATTGTTTTTTGTTTTCAAAAAGTTATGACATCCTGAACTTCAATTCCGTATCTACCTGGCTTTTCCTAGAAAAGTTAGAGGCAAAGTACGATTTTGGGCCGTTTCATCCATTTTCAGCAAAATTATAACCTGTATTGTTATGTCGTGGACTCCATTATACATTTTATCCTGATGTCCAAAACGGTAGAGCGGATGTATTGTTTCCACAGTATGCCTTCATAATGTTTGTTACATGTACCTTGCCGAGAAACCGGTGAAATACGTCCTTTTGTCAGTTTAACTGAGAACTGGGGTTTTACTCTAACTATTCGTGTCAATAATTTATATCGTATTTAGTCGGACATTCGTACATCTCCCATAGATCGAACATGGCATCGTGTTATAGATACATTATTGCAATTTTCAAAACAACTTAAAACATCAATTAGCGAAAGAATATGAAATACACGATTGTTATGTGCACAACAGCAGCCAGCTTCTAAATTTAGCTTGCCACGGTTTACATATGCTGAGTTTAGGGCCTGCTGTCTGCCTCAGCCTTAGAATGTTCCAGAATACCCTCAGTTCGTGGCCTGTTTGTTTACAACAAGTGTTCAGGAGTTTTCTTGTTCTAGAAAATCCGACGAGTCTATATAAGACCATTGAAAGCAGGTTAAAGGAATTTTGTGCATATTTTGTCATACACTCATTTATACTGTGGATTTTCCCTTTTATTTGTGCATTTATGCCTGTATGGTTTTCCGCATTGTGGAATACATGCATCCGTTTGGACTTGACACCGTTGTGCATGTAAGTACTTTAGTATTTGTATAGATACTGCTATCCTTTCTTGTTAAACTTAAGTACTTTAGTATTTGTAAAAGTCTTATTAAACCTAATAAATTGTTGTAAAATAAAATCTGCTGGTTTTGGTTACTTTTTTGTGCGGCTAAACTGTCGTGTATTTTGAACAAGCCATCTCTATATAATACAGACAGTTTGGTTCCTAACACGATGTACAAATAGCAAATAAAGCTGGTAACAGGGAAGCGGCCGTCGCTTCCCAATGATTAATGGAAGATAGTCGATATAGAATGCATGCCATCAAATTCAAATTTAAAACTCATATCCCATGGATAATTCCGAGGTCGAATAAAAATACAGATATTTCAGTCATTCTGTCATAAAAGGAACATCTTGATGTAATAACCATGGACACTCTAAGTGCCCCGCCCATAGCCTCGGGAAAAGAGGTATTGGGTGCAAATGCATTATTTGTATTCAGGACTAAAGACAAAATAATTACTTTTCCTTGTAACAGGACAATCAGGAAAACTGAATTCAAATCTCGCTATGACGTTCTTAACGCGTTTTGTGATAAGAAGGTGTATGTTTATGTATTCATATAAATGTTGTGGTGTATAATTTGTTTATTGTTTGTGTGGAGAATATGAAGGTCTGACAGCAACTTGCGAATTGTCGTTGGTTTTCACCGTGGTCTGCTGAGTTTCCTCCCACAATAATGCTGACCGCCGTTGTATAGGTGAAATATTATTGAATATGGCGTAAAACACTAATCCAATATTAGGTGTTCTATGCATTCTTGAATTGCTTTTGTATGCACTGTTGTAAACCAAAGCTAATGCATTTGGTATCATTGTGCACATGTCTCATTGTACATTAATACATTGTTTGAACGGGGCCTTCTGGTGTTGTCATTTTATTCACCAGTTGTTAATTCACTACATTACTTTGCTTAAAACGCAGCTAACTCTGTACTCAGATTTGGGTGCTGTTTATTTCTAGTGTTACTGGATCGTTACATAAGTAACTAGCAACATTGCTGTGTGAATCATGTCACTTGCCATTCAGACGAGTCTTGTTTGTGGTAACGCGCAGTGTACTTGGCCAGTCCTCTTTGTGCTGAATGACAATCAAACGAGGAAGTCTTACGCACGCCACGAGTCACGATGTGCCGCAGTATCTGTAGTGACACCTCATCAGGATAACCAATCAGATAAATAAATCATATGTGTGAGTGTCTACAGGTATCTGATAAACTTTGTGTTCACATCACACAGCATCCCAGGAAGGGATTATAAAGGATAGATATAACATACTAATTTGAAAGCTTTACTGGCACAGAAGGAGACTGTAGGTTTACACCTGATCTGTCAGTCCGTCAGTGAACCATTCCGTCAGTTTGTATGTAAGTCATTCCGTCAGTCTGTTAGTCCGTCATGCTGTCAGTCTGTTAATCCGGAAGTCGAGGTAAACCACCGACCTTTGGCTGGTTACTAACGAACTTTCCCAGAATGTACACAAACTCACACCAAAATGGTGGAAATCAAGAAGTTTTCAACGAACGTTAAACTGAGCAAACGGAAATGCGAGGGATGTCGACCGCTTATTGCCACATGGGCCTCATGCACAAGCAGATCTTCAAAGTATCTGCCCAAAGCCGAGTTGGGGCCTTTTCGCACTGTCAATAATGTTAAAATACTGTTCGAAATGGCACAGCAATGTACAACTTACAAATGTACATCTTACATATGACGGTCATGTGCCCAGCTAAGCTTTCCCACAAGACCCTCTTACCTAAAACTAAAACTCAGTCCTGTCACCCGGGCAGTCCTCCAAGTGCCCAAACTGTAAGCGACATAAAAAGGTTTTCCGTTATTTTCTGTAATTCTGAATTTAGGTCACCTTCGTATCTGGGAATAACAGAGATCATAAAGTCGCAATTACCACAAATACAACACTTATTGCCTCGAACAGCCTACGAATTTCTCAGACAGCCATTTTCAAATCACCTCCTCTGAAAATCAAGATCATCTCCTAATTTAACAATAATTGGTTATAGTTCCCTGCGTTCGTTGTTAAAAACATAATGTTAAAACTCTCAAATGCATTACCCATCAACATTTCAATGGTGAAGTCTTTATGGTGCCATTCCAAACTTTCCATCAATTTATCTTTTTCCGGACCATGAAAATGGCGACTAGCCATCTGTGGTTTGCTTTCAATGTGACAGGTCCCTTTTTGTTAATTGTAACTTATAATAGTCTTTGTTTATAACAAATAACTAGGCAATATGAAGTCAGAATTACTACATAAAAAAGAAAGCTTGTTTGTAGCACACAGATTTTTACATAATCAGGGTAGCACACTCGAAACGCCGAGTCTCGTGTGAGTAAATAGAAAATTACAGATCTGTGTTTGCGAAGGCTAAAAGCTGAGAAGAATGAAACAGATCTCAGATTTATGTGCAGCTATGTCCGAGTGTCAGTCCATCGAGCCGACGTAGGCCCCTGTTCTTTGCTAACAACAAACTATATAGGCTTTCCATCAGTGAACAAGTAAACTTATACGTGATCCTTCTGCGTCTTGCTGACAAGGAGATTTATTACATCAGCTGTAGGCCATACACTTTCAATATTTGCACCATGTGATAACAGTTTTAAAACGAATATTGCTTATCTCATAATACGGCAGTCTGCAAGAAGTGCTAAATTCACAGGAGAGTTGTACTATTACCTAAGTAGATTTTTGTAACACGGTAAGGTAACTTCCTTGTTAGTTAAAAGAAGACTGCCAGTGCAGAGCATTCCACTGGCTTTTGAATAATTATGACGTCACCCGAAGCATTGTGAATTAAAAAAATGTATTCTAACTGCATTGTTAAAAACCTAACATTTCCCATATCTTTGAACGTGTTTAACTCCGCCCAATATCCAGCATTCCACTACTTTTTGAATAATTATGACGTCACCCGAAGCATTCTGAATGTGTAGAGCTTACGTGACACTGACTCAAGACAAGTGTGGTAGCATGTATGAGTGATTTGACAGACTCTGTAGGCGAAATAGATCACAGATATAAAATTACAGGCAAGGGTTTATTTTCATATCATTTGTGCGTATACAATTCTTCTATGTGGGTGCCTCAAACAGTCTACTCGACACATATATGTCTTGCTGTTATGAGAAGATACCGTAGTTGTCGTTCACACACATGAGCGAACATGTTTAGTAGATGTGGGAAGAAGTTTCCACCTGTACAGATTTAGCTTCTGGAAAGATTTCATATCTTATGAGAATTCCTTGTGTCTTGCAAATTATATCAGGATAGAATTAGAGTTCTGTGATCAGCCCTTAGAACTGAACAGAGTTTGTCCTCAGACATGGAGGACACAAAAAACAGATCTGCAGAGTTCTTCTCTTTGTGATGGGAATAACATTTGGTAAGTGATCTACATGTACTTCAGGAAAAGCGTATCTGTTCATTTTGGCATTCTGGAAAACACACCCCAAACAAACGACTTGGGTGAAGCCGGTCTCTTAATTAAGGAGGTTTTCATTGAAATATGAAACCAGTACAACCATTCTATTGACAGATAAAGCTTTAGTGTGACATTTTAGAATGTCTCTCTGATCTCGTTGCCCTCACTTACGGAGTGCCACTGACTTTCCACTTACTTACACTGGTGCTTGCTTACAGAGACAATAGCTACACCCCTACTTTGGACTTACTATCGGTCGTGATAATGCAGTTTATAATGCTGGCGAAATGCTACTCTTTGCCAAAGACACAAAAAAGGAATGAAAGTATGGTGTCTTCATGTCTGGTGTCAATGTTCCAAGGCCTGTCTCCAAACCTGCTATCCCAATCCTAAGCAAGTTAATATATAAATGAATCTCTGAATGCGTACAAAACAATACATGTGTTTTAGTGCATGGTATCCAGCCAGATATTAATGTACTGACGAAATTGTCTAGGAATTGATTAACACACCTGGAAACAGGTCTTGTGATTATCAAACATGGAGGCTAGTTTAGAAATGAGTGGTGTACAAATGTACAGATTATCTTACACTATAATGATATATGTAAGAGAAACCAAAAATACAGCAAGAGTTATTCACCCTTATCTCAGATTATCAATCTGCATGTTTACCAATTCTCCCAACAAATGTTTAACTTGAATCGATTATAAGTTATGAAACCAGTTAAGCAGATAAGCCTATAGACCGTCCATTACACGAAGTCAGTGGTATATGACCGCGTGATATCACAGAGTCGCAGCGGCTTTCAAATTTCCGGTCCACATTTTCGATAGGACATTACTTCCACTACTACGATTAAGTTGCATGTAAACAAACATCCATTCCGATCACTGACCCGGAATGTTTGTTTTCAAATATTGTTTTTCAGTATTTACCAGGAGCTAGGCGTTTATAAGATTGGATTTAGACGTTCACCAATGTCTACCAGATAGAAGCTTTCAGCACCTTGCAGGTGACTAGACGTATGCTACTGCACCGCCCGAATGGTCTTACTTATCCACACTGTAAAAACTGATTCTGTATTTTTGGAGTAAATCCTGCTAGTACTGCAGTTTGGACTACTGCTCCTATCCCGGGAGATAAACAACTCTGTCCTGAATGTATTTATGTACAGCCGATTGTGTAGTTACATATTGCGCGAGGGATTATGTCTCGTGTTCCTTTCGCAACCGTAGAGCTGTGAGGGTGCAAACACCAATCACACACCTGTGTACACCATTGTATTGTAAATTTACAGGTAAACTGAGTGTACATAAATCTACAGTAATTACATTGTAATAGTACATCTATGAAGTGGATTTTGTAGATGTACTCGATTTCTCCCCCGAATGCATGTCAGAGAATATACATGTATAAGTGTTATGCAAACGTATACAGAGATAACGTACAGTTTTAAAACACTCAGTGAGTTCTTTAGAAGAGGATCTGCCCCGACAACCTCTACAGTCAACAGGCTATTGTGTCATGTCTGGGAAAGCGTATATGTTTGACGAGGTGTGCAGTCGTCTATGTTAACGTCAGCTGTTACTGATTATGGTCATGCTAAAGTAGTCTTCATACCACTACATATACCTCATGATAAAATGTGTCTGAAACAAGGAATTAGAAACCAGTCTCCACATGCCTAATACACTGTTTGCCTTACGCACCAAAGACACCTATAACTTGCATGTGGACAGATATAAAATGAATTCAACAACTCATCATGCCGATAGAAAATCACCAGTCACCAAACAGTGGCCTTACACAGTAAACACTTTAAAAGTGTGTATAAAAGGTTGCTAAAAATGCTACAGCAAGCTACATTTTGAGCTGCTCGATAAATTATTCTGTTTGTCTGTCGGTCAGTTGACTGGCCTGAAACCATAAAAGTCCTTGTGGTTAGCGTACTAGCCTAGCACAATGACCCAGGAGTATCTCAACTATAACTCTGGTGTGAGTTCAAGTTCAGCTCATGCTGGCTTCCTCTCCGGTCCTACGTAGGAAGTTCTGACAGCAGCCTGCGAATGGACCCTGGTTTTCTAGGATTCTATCTGATTTCTTCCCACCATACTACTCAGTTCTCTTGTAAAAGCAAACTCTTCTCCAGTACGGTTCAAATAATACCTGTCAAATAACAATAGGAAATATATAACCATTGTGAATCCCAATATGGTGAGTTCAGCGTGCCTATTGATAAAAATCAGCTGGCGTACGGCGTAAAACACCATTCAAATAAATAAATATACACAACGAAAATCATAAATTGTAAAAATTTGTGACAACCAAACAATCGGATTTTAACCACAATCATGACATATGGAGTTTCCACTAAGAATCCGTCGTAATCAATAAACTTCACGGCAGTGAAATTAAAGATTTAACTTGGATATAAAAGATGCATTTCTCAATTTGTATTTTTATTTCTTTCTCATATAGCAGGAACAAAATAATATTACTTGTACGTGTCATACATGTATTTTTGCAAGAACGGAACTTAATGGGATATTTGAATATATCTTACTAATGCCTGAGCTCTCTAAAGCATTTTGTGTTTGTTTTTTTTTTTAGTTTCTTTGTATTCTTTGAATTAAAAACCTGTATATTTTTCCATGAGTAAAGATTCCCAAGACTATTTCCTAAAAACTTAACATCAAATTAAAACATTAAATCTAGAATTATAACGTGCAAGAAACAAATAAAACCTGTCCAGACGTCTCTGTATGCTAAAGTTGATTCCGTCTGTCTCTGAATTTCAGTTTTTGGGCAGCTGTGTGGGAACTGTTTGAGTCAGTGTAATGAAGAAACTGGATTATGTTCCGGAAACTGTACTCTTGGCTGGGATGGTCCTATTTGCTCTAGACGTAAGTAACACGTTTCCATATACAAAGCTGTATATAAGATATGTGATCATAAGTATACTTACGTAATTGGCAATGTTTTTATTTTTCTGTTAAACAAGATAAAGTTAAATGTAATAAATATGTATATTTACATTTGGCATAATACAAAAGATACAAAGGCCAAAACATTTATTAGAATTTCTTTTATTTATATGATTGGTGGTTTACGCCGTGCTTAAGAATCTAAATTCTATTAGAAGCATTCTCAAATGTGTGTGAGTTTTAATGTTAAAGATGTCAAAAAATGAAATTCCAGCTACAGCATCGACGGGTCGGAGAATCCTTTTGCTGATTGATTTCCTCTGAAAACGTTACATGCATGTAAATGTAAATGTTGATATACATTTAGCTTAAAAAATGTAAGCTTTGTAAAGATAAATCATGTGATTGTTAGTAAATAATTTAAATAGCGTATTTGTGAAATTATCCAAAATAAAACCTTATGATTTAAGCGTATAATCCAGAAATGAAGTCCTTTAGCAGTTATTTGCGTACCTGTACTACTTGTACCACACATCTTTACGAATTATAAATCCTGTACAAAATGACAATTTGCTGGCGCTGTGGTGCAAACCGTCGTTCTGCCTGAAGACAAATGACCTTGACCAGATCCGGTTGCTTTGCCTCTGGCATTATGTCAGTAGGTTTGTGAATAGCTTGGCAAGATGCGACAATTTCGTTTTTCCTCAAATTTGACCCCCGCTTTTGTAAGATATACATCGTAGAGGATTTAATCCGAAGTGAAATCTAGTTTATATAAGTTCTTCATTTCTAAGGCAAGTTCTTAGCATTAATAACCGAAGGACATGTCGTTTGCTGTATGTGTATACAATCAGTTTTAAACGTTTTGAAAATTAACATGGAAAAACATTTTGCCATGATTTCTGAAACGTTACAAACAATATTCAGCTAACATTAAGATTTAACGTCTTCTTGGTTCTATTATTGTGCTTATGATGACAGAAAATGTGGCATTTAATCAAAGCACGACGCAGTCTTCGGATTATCTCGAGGGAGGCTTTACCTTCGTCTCCAGACTCGCCGTTGATGGTAGGACTGGCCATGAGTTTTACAACACACCATATACATGTACTCACACCGGAAGGAATTCAAACCCCGCGTTCTGGACGGTGACACTGGATGCGCGGTACAACATCTACAGGTTCAGAATATATAACAGGACGTGTGACGGAGAGTGTAAGTTTGCTTTTAATCCTTTCAAAAGAACCCGACCTGCTGGGCAGGCGTTATGGTTTTTTCTTTCAGAAGGTCATTAACCAATGGCCTGTGAGGTTACAGTATCGAATCTAGCTCTCGCTTATTTTGCGGCTTTAAAGGATACATGAAAATGGCCTATAAAACAAAAATAATGTTTCCATGCAAAATGAAAAAAATATGGCCCGGAATTTTTGTTAAAAAATAATATTACATTTTGGGAGCATTTTTTGCCTACCACCTCTCAATATTATGCAAATGTTCCGTCAGCGGTAGGATTGCTTCTGGAATTACGTCATGGTTGATCTTGTTCGGAACTCGGTGAACACACCCGATGTGCCCCGAGCCCGATAAACCGCGTCGCTACAATGTAGGCAAAGTGACATGTACACAGATACTGCATGGTTTCTTAGGGTCAGCTTAGAGCCCCTCCACGCCCCTAGACCTGTCCCCATTTAGCCTGTTCACCAAAATTTCACGTCCCCATTCGCCCAGTGAGCGCTGGGGCATTAAAAAAAACTGTACTTTGAAGCCAATTCCCCCCACCCCACCCCAAAGTGAAAGTTGAAAACTTTGCTTGTATTGTTATATGTTATTACACATGATATATGTTATTACACATGATGATCTGCACATTAAGAAATAGAACCAAAGCGCTTCTTCGTGCATACTCTAAGTCAGGTGATTTGTCCGATACCTGACAAGAGCGTTGATTTCCCACAGGTTTATTTCGCATTCAGGGATATTATGTCCATTTAACCCATATCTGTGGTCAATCCTGGGTCGAGTCACACCTAAGACCTTAAACGAGGAAGTTGCAACTTCCTCGCTTGGCGTTCAGCATGAATGGGATACTGCATCAACTGGTTGACCCTTATCAGTATAATGGCTCGGGCGGGCCGCATCGTTCCTTTCGGTAATGCGTCTCAGTGAAGCAGCACTAAATAAAAGAGCCGTGGATGTCCGTCCTACAATAACTTACATGCACTGTAAAGGTTCCTTCGTCGTCATATGACTGAAAAATTGTTGAGTACGACGTTAAACCCAAAGCATTCCCTCACTTTGACCTATAAACAAAAAGTCATCTTGAATATTATTGACAATCACGGGAGATGCCACGTAACTAAGAAAGCGCGAAAACTTCGTGTTGCTAAAGCACTGAGACGACAAACAAGCATTTCGCCGAAATTGTCGAAACAGAGACGTGCTAAGTGGCCAGTCGTCACCCAGTTGGGTCATTTATCAGAGAATCAAAAACGTCAAAATCTTATGCCGTTGACTTCAAATCACTCAGAATGAGTCAGGGTTCAGTCCCTTGACGTTACAGAGTTCACATTATATCTTCAAACTGCCATATTTAAAAAAAATGTGTTAGGCAATGCAAACAAACCACTCAACTATATATTATCCCAAACACATTTCCCACAGTTTCATGAAATTCTGTTCACAACTTCAGGAAGAGCTGCGCTGACAAAGTCTGTGATTATTTAAGTTAAAACTCTCTCTTTAAATAGCCACACTCGAGTAAACTTGATCAATAATTCACAAAATTAACCAAAAATCTCGCTCTCCTAGACATACTGTCCCTAAGAAAGCTGTCAGGTATGGAAAAAGTCCATTTAAAACTATATGAGTTGCTCAAATATGTAAAAAAAGGCAGACGGACAAATAGACAGGCGGACAAAAATGCTCGTACACGGCTAGTCATAGAACAATACTCAGGGACACTATAAATATGTGCACTATTTATTCGTACTGCATAATGGATTAATGCAAAAAATCACAACACTAAAGAAATTAAAATGAGAAATGTTGAGGTTAACTGCTAAAATTTTTGATTTACATCAGCGCTTTCCTCAGCCATACAATAATCACTGGATTAATTAGACGCATGACATTTACATCGTGTAGTAGATATAAACACGCATGTCCTTCCAATACAAATGAAATCTACTACTTCTACATGAACTTCCGCGTAACTATCTTCCCTTATGATTATATACATGTATATAAATTAAACACACTGTGAAGCTAATTTTAATAATCAAAATTATCCTCGGAAATTTGACTACATTTTGTTTTATCGGTTGACATATTAATTCGCCTAATGTATTCAACAGGCACTAGCTCTAGTCCACCAAGTCCTGTGCTTTGTGTTTTAGGTGGCACCCGACTTAACGGCTTCACTCTTTCCGTGGGTAACTCCTCCCAGAATTACAAAATCTGTTACCAGGACATCACCACAGCCCCAACAGGTCCCGGGGAGATCATCGACGGAGTTTGTAATGGTGGTCCTGTATTTGGGGACACCGTGAAGATTATGATAACGAATTCCCCATTTCTTACTCTGTGTGAGGTGCAGATTTTCGGTAAGGTATCTGAGAACACGACTTACACCATCCACATGTATAATAGTTAATTACATGAGAAGGATTTAGTGTTATGTGACATGTGACAAGTATCAAAGCACACAAGGAAAGAGTCATAAAAGGAGTTGACATGTGGTTGACAAAATTATAGCATTTCACTATGTAAAGAAACAAACCGTACTTATCCGGAATACGTCATTGCCATCAAATTAGAATGCACAGTTCATTTTGTTACTGTCTCAATATGTTCTTTTCATGATACCAGTTTTTTTCAAAACATATAGATATACTGTCATTACTGCAAGTCTAATGCAAGGCATGATGAAAAGATATTCTCTAATTCCATGCAGATCGCACGATGGCAATTAACACATTATTAAGTAAAGGAAAACAATTTAATGTCAAACAAAAAAAATCATGAATAGTTTACAACAATCTATTAGGAAAGCGGTTGTGGGGGTATGATATGAATAAGCTTAAGTAATAAAAAAAAGCAGAATAAGATACAATATTCGATTACATGTATAAAAAGTATTGTCTGGCTTTTGAAGGTAAGATTTCTACTTATGTTCCCTGTAGATGTATATTTATATCGGAGCGAAATGACCAATGTGTAAGCCTGCTGTATCAGTTATTGATTATGTATGCATCAGTGTGTACCCCCGGGACGTATGGAACAGAATGTGAGAAGAGATGTGGGAAGTGTGCTAAAGGACCGTATGCCTGCAACACAATATCAGGGCTCTGTCCCCAAAAAACACCCAGATGCATGCCGGGGTATGTTGGTGAGAAATGTCACACAGGTAAGATTTACACAGGGAGTGACATCGACGTGAAATCATAACAAATTAATAGTAAACGTGAAACGGAGTTCGAATGTGGCAGCCGATTTTGTAACAGCCATTTGTTTTCAGCGAAACAAAACCTTTAACGTTAATATAAATATTAGTACAAAACATTGTTTAGAGACTCTTCCAGAAAGTACATATACGCCCTATCTAAGAAGGTTTCTGGAATTTTGATATGATTTTAACGGGTTATTGATATATCTGTAAGTTTTACAAACCCAGGGACAGGTGGAAATGGACTACAGACCTCTATACGTGCACTTAAGCTTTATTGTTCTATTTTCTCACCGGACAGCTGCAGGCAGTGACATGCATGTGAGTGCTTCAAAATTTGTGTACCGATAACATTGAAAATTGCCCTGTATAGTGCTAATAGACATACAAATGAGAATGTCCATCTCTCTCATGATACTGTAAACCACTCGTTCAAAGTAAAGTTTCTAGCTTGTACTCTATTTGTGTCAAAATATGTTTTGATTCCTTGATTTGCATATATAACAGTGTGTACCCACGGGACGTATGGACCTGACTGTCAGAAGAGATGCGGGAACTGTACTAATGGACCGTCTATCTGTAACACAATATCCGGGCACTGTCCACAGGAAAGGCCCATTTGCATGCCGGGATACTCACCTCCGAAATGTGACACAGGTTACTCTGAAAATGTTATAGCCAGCTACAAACAAATGCCACATTTATTTCTCTCCGGGATGTACAAACCATTTTCAATGAAATCACAGAACAAAACCAACCATTGAAGAAATGACTCGTGATGCCTGACATAGGCAATGGATATAAACACTTTACAATCATATAGCCTCCTTTGGTTTCCCATGTCTCTATCTCTATTTTGCATACACTAAATGTTTGGAAGCCTTCTACGAACTTCACCAGAAGTGCACGGAATACAAAATCGGAAAATATGAATATATTTATTATCAATGCCGCCTCAGTATCAGTGTCACCTACGAAATGACGTGTTTTGCAGAATGTACAAACAACACGTGGGGGAACGATTGTGTACAGTCATGTGGACACTGTTACAACAAAACCGAGTGTGATGCAATCACTGGTGAATGTCCCGTAGTGGTGGGGAATCCCCAGTGTGACCCTGGATATTCCGGAAATGATTGTATGACAAGTGAGTGTACAGTTGTATAGGGTTGTATGCACCCGCTGGGACTTCCTTTGCAAAATTCGTTGAAAACATAAATGTAAAATAAATGTAAAAAAGACCCGGTGCAACTAGACTGGAAATCGTCCCACCGTCACTCTTCTCTCTGTAGCACATTGTCTGCGAAATGTGGCAAGGGCTGCCCGGTATACGGTTGAATTTGTTATGTAACAGGTTTAAGTCGATGGAATGGGCCGAGCTAAACTAGTCGTTGCTAACCACCAGCTTCCTTTATGCCGTTAAATACATAGGATAATATCCTTTTCCGTCTAATTTTAGTATTTGAGACAAGATTTGTCTTACGAATTATACCGTGAACATAAGACGGTGTCTTTAAAGGACATTTATTACGAAGTCAGACCGGTGTCTTTGATAGACATTTATTGCGAAGCCTAATTGATAAACAGGCTCCCCCTTTCTCAGTGTAATTGTACGAAGTAGAAAAAAAATTCTTGGGCGGTTCAAATTGCGCCCCAACCCCCTCCCCAAGTACATTACCTGGCTTTGTTTAGCACTAAAAAGTATGCAATTATAGAATCGAACTCGTTATACCATTCCACACAACGCTTTCATCGCACGCATGTTACCACGGCACAAATGCAGACAGTGCCTCAGAAGCCATGTAATATAATAGTGAATGCAGAGCTCTTTGAACTTTTTTTCGCGTGAACCAACACCATATTCAGTTATAGCTTACTACTCCCTAACTAGGCACCAAATGTGTGGAAAAGATTTTAGTTCACGCAATCATGTTTTTATTATGAAGGGAATTCCCGCAGGAAAACGCCTTAAAATGGGAAAATCTGCTTTGACCCTTCTTTTGTCTTTTGATGAAACAAAAATTATAAATTGCATTACTCCAATTTTTCACACACGTTCTTCAATAATTTTACTTGATATTCAAATAGGTTTTACTTGTTTTTTTGGATGAAAAAATTACGCTTCACCGCTGCGCCAAAGGGGGGAGATTTCCTATCTAGTTGCAAAGGATTCTTCAAACCCTACATTAGTTTGTCCTAACTACGCAGCATTATGCACCGTTTACTTTTAGTCTATCTTCATCGTGCTTTAAAGGTTCAGAAAAGGTAAATTTAAAAGTGCGAAAAGTCAGTTGTAAATGTGATCTTCGGTATTTTTTCGATTTTGTTTCAAAAAAAAAGGCACTTGGGAATAATTTTTGTATGGTGGGTATTTGGGACCACTTCTTGGTATATATTATCTTTGTGCAGTAAAGTTATCAATGAAGATGTAACGCAATGTCATTGAATCAGTACATTTGCACTAGAATTTGGTCTTCTCAACCAGCTAATGAGTTCATCCTGGATTTTGATCATATTTATTTCTTAAATATATACGTAAAGAGTACCATAATTCAGATTAAAGGAGGTGTTTGGATATAAACAAAAAATTTCCATTGAAGCAAATTTATTAGATATCTATCACATCTTTATTTTATGGGAGCGAGGGCATTCTGTTTTCTTTGCTCATTGTTGTCGGGGACCTGTCGTTGTTTGGCTATAAGCAACCTCGATGCTTTATTAAGTATTAAGTCACTGAATTTCAGCGGTCTAGCCTCCAATGCGGTCCCTCTGAGTTCAAAACCAGCGCTGACCGGCTTTAAGTCGGGTCGTACACAGAAAGGTCTATCAACAACTTGTGGGTGGTCAAAATTTTTCTGATGGCTCTGTCTGATTTCCTTCAACGATTATGTTCACTACCGTCGTATAAGTGAAATATTCTTGAGTATGACGTAAAGCAACAACTGAGTAAATAAATAAGTAAAAAAAAATCATAAAGAATAAATCAAATTTCAAATTCCTACCACTCAAATATACGTATTCAAAATTAACTGGAAGGAAAAGCGATCTCTATATATACCCCAACAAAAATTCTGTATCAGCACCTCATCAGCACTGCCTCGCTACGTCGCTACCTTGCACCCTCGCCCTTTGCAAAGGTCGAGGTAGCGAGGCGAGGCAGTGAGGTCGCGAGATAATGTTAATCTCGCTATCTCGTATCACTGCCTCGCCTCGCTATCTTGCTATTTCATTACCTCGTTGGCTAGCTACCTCGTTATCTCGTTGCCTCGCCCTGCATTAAAAAAGGTCGAGGAAGCCAGGTAGCGAGATGTCCTCTATCTGCTTCTATATTATTTAGAACATCAATATGCCAAGGCGATATATACCAAGAGATCGTCCCAAATACCTACCATACAAAAGTATTTTCAAATGTTCTTTTCTGCCGAGGACCGCTTCGGTTGCCTAATGATTTCAGCGTCCGCCTCGAAGTCGGGAGAACCGGTATTAAAATGGCACTCAAAATCAGGGGTTTGAACACGGAAGCTAGACTGGTTGGCTCGGTGTCATTATAATGTCACTGGATGGTGTGTCATGGTTGGTGCCTTCGGCATGATACTTCAGTGGCGGCAGCACTTTGGCGGCATGGGCTCGCCCTGTCACAAGAAGACGTAGTATATGTACACACACCTAATGACTCCTTAGTATCATATAACTGAAAAATTGTTAAGCACGGCATCAAATCCCAAGCATACACACATTCATATATTATCTTGAAAGAAAAAACCGAAAAAGAAATATTCAAGATAACATTTGCAAATAAGTTTTCGTATACTTTCATCTGATTTTGATATCAATGTTACGTTTTCTTCTTGCTTATATGACTCTCATGTTCACATTATACTGACACTGTAGTAACCAGTCCCGTTTCCTTGTTCTAACCTTTCAGTGGTGAGTGCCAAGTGACGCAGCAAATAGCACTATTTTATAGTCTTTGGTATAGCCCGACCCGGGTTTGATCCCAAGTCCCACCACAGACAAACAAACCATCAAAATGGTTGGCTCTCGCGTCAATGGGAAATAATTCTATATGAATGTATGTAGAGGAGTAGAGAACCATACATGTATACAACAAAAAGATGTATGACAAAGTATCTTAAACCATATTCGCATAAGTCGTTATGAGTATAGTCACACTGCATATGCAGACACCAGACAATGCCTCATTCTATCGCATTATGCAGACACCGGGTCGACCAGTACATGTACTTCGCCTATTCCTCAAGTGAGTGATACCAAAGTTAACGACTTGAAAGTTTCACGCAGGTATGCCTCGACTCAAGTTAGCCTATTATCAAGGTCCTGCGATATATCAACTCGTTGATAGATATACAATGTTGATTGGTACATGTATTTACTGTTTTCATTTCAGAAGACAAAGTGTCGCTTGTAAGTGAGGTTGACCCTGCGAGTATAGGTGGTGGATTGGCCGCAGCTGTGGTGCTCATCGTCATAGTTGTTGTTGTCATTGTCATAGCTAGGTATGTGTATTTGATATGTGTTTTGACACTGTGAAATAACAATTTAACTGTTAGTTATTCTGAATTGAAAGTTCAACATTACGTGAATAAGAAAAGATACACAGACATCATTCGAATCTTGACCCATTTCAACATAATTTTGTCAGTTTTCGTTCTGTTAAGGACTTTAACAAACCGTGGCTTATTATTTTGACAGCTTATACCAATGTTGGACATATTTGCTTTCACAAAACTCTCCACAATGTTCCCTTTTTAAAGGGTACAAAACAAAGTAAATCAAAAATCTGTTGTTAATTCACCGTGATATATTCTGTATTCTGCAAAGGTTTGCTGGTGAAACTTCTGCCCAGTACATGACCTTTACCATTTCAGGTGTGTTTTTGATTATGCAAATATTACAGGAGACGACGTAGAGAAGCCCCCAAGTCTGATGGTCAAGATCTTCAAATAGAAAGTAGAATATTCCAACCAGATAGCAGGGAGGCACAGAATAACGTGGGTATGGACACCAATATCCATGTGTATTCTACCAATAACCTCTTTTAGTATAATACGGTGATATGATTTTTGATATATGGGTACCTCGCTGCATTGCTCAGTTGCTTAAAGCGGGGTCTCTCTGCGAGTATCAGTCTCCTGACCAATAAGGTTGACGGTTCGAATCCAGCTCTAGTTATCTCGTTGTCAGATAGCTGGTTTATAATCAGAACACTCGTGGGCAGGGAATTAGGTTCTCCTGCTGTCACTTTTCGTCCAGGCCTAGGTGACTATTCTCTGTCAAAGGCGCTTGCTGGGCACTTTGTCTTATGTTTATGACTTGAAGTTCCGCCAATATGTCGTGCAAGTTTATACGTCGCAAATGAAACAATTCGTCGTTTATTGTCATTTACATGTTTGGCAGTTCACCCAGGATACAATGACACCCATATATGGCCACCGTGTTGTAAATAGACAATGCATGAGGCTTAGCAGCAGTTATTCAACCTATGTAGTGCATGGGTCAAGACCCAAAATTTCACACATTGGTACCACCCGTGGTGGCCAGATCTACTTGCTATATTTAAGTTCGCATGTGTCTTTAGTTCATGTTTTGGTAAGATTGCCCTCGCAGATAGGTAGCTTTGGATGGGTTATGTCTCATTCAATAAACATACTTATTATTCCGTTTGCTAACTCATACATTGCCAACGGTCATACAATAACTATTTGAATCCCCGAAATCAACTTAGGAACAGAGAATTTAATTTTAGGAATACTTCCTTAAATAATCCAAGCTTATTTTCTCAAACATAATGGCCGATTTGTTGGTGAAAGATTACATTTTATCCCTCTATGAATTGTGAGAAGAGTGAGCTACAGGGGTGAGAAGGACTGCACCAGCAGTTTCCAATGTAGCCAGAAAACGACAGTAGGCAGAAAGTTTATGTTCTGTAATGTGTTGGGGCATTCTGTCGTGGTGATGTTGACAATTGACTTTTGACTTCATTTCTATATATCCAAATGGTAAATTCCACACAAAAGGGGTCTTTCCATGACCCCATAAACCAGAGGAAACCGGAAGACTTTTGGTGTTTCCTCATTCATCTGTCATCGGGTGCTGCGGACGTTTAATCAACATTTTACTCTTTAATCTCGGAACCCTGGGTGTTGGAAGTCATTGGTTTGTTGTACGGTCAAGTTGTCTGGATAAAGGAGAAGATTTCTCATCCGAAAAACAAAGTAAAGTGATTTATCCAACTCACTCTGGAACATGGTTGATTGTGGCCGTATTGACCGTGATGTTTAATCTGTCAAGCGTAGCATTTTTTTGATTTAGAACGAAAAGAAGTTTTTCATTGTATGTTTTCATTCCTTGTGTGGAACCTACAGCTTCTAATCTACAGCAGTATCGAAATCCGTCTTGTATAGGGCAAAGATGTTTGGTCAAGTTTTTGGAGTGCTGTTCTAAGTCCGCTGCCGTGTGCACTAAGCTAAGCAAACTAGGAAGGAGGCTCGTTAGTTTTCGTCCATTAGAGAACAACTGCATCTGAATGATAACCCTTGCAATTCCTTTATCTGCTTTACTGACGGGAGAGAGTACGCGCACCATTTCATCTCTACAAGGCGAATATCTTGAGATCTATCAAACAACGTTTTGGGTGAAACGCTCTGGATGTAGCTGGTGTATCCTTAGAAAATCTACAAGTGATAGTTATAGGTTAATCACAAGCACCCTTGGATAGCACAAATCAAGTCTATATCATGTTGAAAATGTTGCTAATCTTCTGGCGATATCAAGAATTCAGAGTCGTCATCAAATCAATGAATGATATATGGCTCCTTGATTTGCATAATGTCATCTTCATCAACGAATCATATATCTATTAAGAAATAATATGCTTTGGTGTCTACTCTGTTGATGCATTTATGACTCTATATAAGTGAATCTGTGCATTTTAATGTAGTAGTTTAGTAGACTGCATTTAGCAAAAACCTTATGTCACGTCAGTGTTCAAAATATTGTCAGAAAAGGGCACTCAAGTATTCAGTATTTTAAAGGCATGTTGCTAGTGTTACGGTATTGAAAACAGCAACAGAAAACAGACTCAGTGACTCAATATTACAATGTAAACAATGCTTTATATATAAAATGAGACGTACAGTTTTACAGACAGTTCAACAACAACAACATAAAAAACATACACATCAGTATTACCGGTCTTTAAAAGTTTCCAGTTCACCTTTGCATCCCAAGGAACGTATTCCAGGAAATCCAACGTAAAGACCATGGGATAAACACACAATTCACACAAGTCACAAATTGTCCCAGTCAGGTACTTCGCTAGGTTAGCGAACGCGAACACAGTACACAGGTTACACAGAACTGGAACAGTCAAGCCTTTGAATGACGTCACACCCGCAGAGCACAACACAGGGTAAATCCAGGCATGGAGGTATAATCCACTTTAGAACAGTCACAGCTCCCGCAGAAGCTCACAAACGAGCCGTTCAGAGACGTAGAGTAATGTCACCTTGTGGCAGAACGAACGACCTTTGCAAAACTGAAAACTTCAGTGTAGAGTCCGTGACGACCTTGTCGGTCAGGTGAGGTCAGCGTGTTAAACAAATTACACAGTCAACACTGTATAATCATAATAAAGATCCGAACACCAATAAACGTGACTTCAGCAGAAATTCACTTAAACCAGACATCAGTACAACTGTGGTACACAAACGGTGCAGGCATAGAAATCTGTCCTCCCAAACGAAACTGGCATCACCAGCTCATATCAATATAATAGACTCGATACAAGAGCGTCGCACACTCTCCTGGCTCCCAGTGGATGCAGCAAAAAAAAACCCTCTCTGCGCAGAAATCACGGCTTATATACGTTCCAGGTGGATTCAACTATTCTTAAACACAGAATTAACAGCCAATGAAATAAACGAAGCATTGAACAAGGTGCTTTCGATCCGGTCCGCGCTGTACACATATAACAGGGCCTGTTATGCTTTCACAAAGGTCCGCAGACTAACAGTACATGAAAACGTTAAATAGTCATACATAACACTAGGTTCTAAAAATTTGAAAAAACTGTATTCCATCTGATATACATTTCATAATAGTGTTTTTTTTCTTTTGTCTGAAGTAGGCTATTATACTCTGCAACGAGTTTAAGGAATAATTTAGAGCTTTCAATTACCAGTATTATTGATAGAAAGTGAAAAAAATCTGATCAAAGGTTTGCTCTGACATTGTAGTTTTCAGACTTGTACATGACAAGTAAGGAATTGACAGGAACGTGTACTGACCTGAGCTAATCAACTTCTCACCGTAAAAATAGGTGTAAATAAAAGTACACGACTGGGCATATCAACTGTTGCTAAACCGTTATCGCCCCGGCTGAAAATCTTGCAAACCTTATAAGTAAATTAGTCTTATTATATAATTAACTGAAACTCCATGATATGTTGGCGTTTCTCTTACTCTTTGTAATTTGCGTAACGCCTTATGACGTGATTTTTGTTTTATCATGTGTGATAAAGCTACCATTGCAGAAAGGCTATCATGTCTTAATTTACTTCTCTCGATCCTATAAGCATGCTAATACGAATTAGGTTTGGCCACCTCAGGTGGTACCAATATTATGTCTGGCCCATGTGCTATCAGTTAATTATTTAGACGTGTTTCATACAAGTCTTGTTTAAAATTAAGAGTACGTTCTGTGCATCTTCAAGTATATACGATCAAGATCCCCAAGTGGCCGCCATATAACAAGGTCAGAAAAAAAATGTTAAAGTGGATTCAAAATTAAGCCCCACGTACATGTATACTTTCACACGTCCACAGTGTTTGAAGACGACAGCGATGATCAGGAAGACGAGCCACAGGATGACGTCAATCCTTACGTTAACGCGGACGTCGTTCCCACCATAGTGTCTGTCGAGGAGTTCCCAGACTACTTCGTGAGGAGGAATGCCGGGAAAGGATTCAAGAAAGAATTTGCGGTAATGCCACATTGTATAGGCCAGTAATGCAGTCGTCTACCATAGCACCGAGATTACATGATAGTGAATGGACTTGCTGTGGCTTAAGAGACCGGCCCCACGTATCTGTGCAAGTGTTTGTCTTCACCCGTGACGTACTTAATGCTTCTTTCCATTTAACTACGTCATCGCGCCAAAGTTTGTAAATTATGAACAAGATTATTTGAATTATATTAACCATTACTTGAACTGCATGAAGTGTGAGCTAGAAGCCTTTGGTATATAGGTATAAATGTGACGATATACACAACACTTTTTTATAACCCTGCAATGCATTAATCCTTCAGACATTCCTGGTGGGCTTGCAGGCAAAACACACCGCGGCGGACAAACCCAAGAACAAAGCGAAAAACCGCTATCGGAGCCTTGTGGCGTGTGAGTGTTTTGCCTTAGTCGTGACATATAACCTGGCTAGACATGGGCCTAAGCCAATACGGATTTCCGAAACAGCACTAACATAAATAATACTGTATTTATTTAAAATGGTATATTAAACGACACACGAATAAAAGCTGTTTCATTTTTTTACTTTTTTTCGGATAAAATTCAGTCCCATCAAATATTTAAATTCTAAGATAGTCTTTAAGGTTCACAGCGATAGAGTTCTAGATTTTTACATATAAGTCCACCAGAATCGTAGTGACACTATTTAGTGGCAGTTGCTTCCCTTTATTGTCTGTCGGTTGCAGACTGAAATTAGCTCAAATTTCTTACATATTAAAGCCCCGTTCAGCCTACTCAACATCATTCAACTTTTGTTGACTCAATAAGAGTCATCTTGAAGATGAGCCAACAGCTTGAGCCGTGTTAAGTAGTCTGTTCCTTTCCGTTCAACAATACTCAACACCATTCAACTTTGCTGAATCAGAAATGTACATTTGTGCTTTTTCTCGTCAAGTTGAATGAATGTAGCCAATCAGCGGGCGTGTAGAAATAACGTGACCGTTTTAAGGCAGGTGACCTGGGCAAAATGGCCGCACCAAAGGCGAAAGAGAGAAACTGGTCTCGCGACGAGACAGTTTCGTTGATACAGGAGTATGGCCATGGCAACAAGCGCAGCCGATAAACCCACGACACGATTCCTTCGGCTACTCGTCATTGTGTCTCCTGCACTGGAGAGAAAGATGGAAATTTCCGTCCAATTTACCGAAAGTTTTGTAAAAAAAACACAGCTGAGCGCAATGCAACACTCGACAACAGTGTTGAACAATGTTAACCTATCTGATTTGTAGTGTGGGCGGGGCACTCAACTTACCTGAACAGCATTCAACTTGCTGTTGGGCCAACACAAGCTAAACGATGTTGGAAAATCTGGACGGGCCTTAACCTTTAGTACTGTTGAGCAATCATTGATTCTGGAAGCCTCAAACCATATTACAATGTTGACGACCAACGAGACATACAGCTTCGCTAACATTACAGGGCACTGGAGGCGTTAGCTTAACATATATCACGCGGAATATTTACACCTAGTTTCAAATATATGTACTCGTGCATATAATGGCAACACACAATGGCAACCTCGAAAGGGTAAAAAATCAATACGGAAAAGCCATGCCATAATAGCTGAAATTACAATTGTTCCAAAGTGAAGCAGAAAGGGATATTAGAATGTTTCCACTGAGAACTTTTTTATCACTAAAGGTTAAAAAAGGCCTTCTGAACCTTGTGACTCGTCAGAAATATAAGGCAGCTATTTTTATAACATGTATAATATCAAAATAGTGCGAAAAAGTTTCTCACACTGGAACTCATTAGAGACGACCAGTCCAGAAAAGTAGAAACTGAACATCTGTGAGCATAAGACGTTCCTGGAGGAAAGAGGAACACAGCGAGACAGGTGATCACTAATTTAATTTCTAACAAATAAGGGCTTTCTTTATTTTCAGCGACAAAAGAGTTCGTTCTAAAACTCCCTAATCGCAGTGTGTTTTTTGTTAGGTGTGTCATGTGGGAGTGCCATGTTATATCTTAGAATAACATCTTCTTAAGAAGCTAGAGTTTTTTTGTCTTTTTTGGCTGTCATCACATGTATTTTTATTGCTAATTCTAATTTTCATCGTTTTGAAAGTGAAAGTGTTTTTAACATTAGTTATGCTAAATCTATACTCCATCTTATGTGTGTTCCAGATGACCATTCCAGGGTTTTATTGTCCGTGACAGATGACCAGGACACGGACTACATCAATGCTTGTTACATCAGTGTGGGTTATAGCATTTACACTGAATCTGGTAGACTCCGTCTCTAATCATAAGACGTGACGTGAATCGAGTCGTGGGTGTAGAATGCTTGGATATCTGTGCAATTTATATTTACTGTTAATATTGAATTCTAATGTTGTGGAGAAGTCTAAAATATTTTAATATTCTGCACGAATAACCAAATGTATACTAGACTTTAATATATTTTCATGCAAGATGCACCGATGAATGTTGTCTAATGCCTAATCAGACTCGATACGTAATACATTTTTGTATTTACAGGGTTACAACGAACCAAAGAAATATATTGCATCGCAAGGTAATACAATGTAATTCTTAAAGACATGTAATCATTTTTTTTAGAATATGGAATCTCTTTTAAACGTTCCCATTTAGAAAGTACTGACTCGCAAAGGGTAAACCCTTAAATATTAGAAACGTACGACTTTAAAAGGTTATAACGGAGAAGTTTGTCTACAAAAATATGTTCCCATTCGCTAATGAAACAAAATTTATTCTGTTTACCAAGAATATTGAACTTTTAGTAAATATTAGACTAGCAATGCCTTTACTACATGTATGCGTAGTGCTGAAATGATTCTAAAGTTTAAAAAGTTACATAATGCGGGCTGCTTTATAAATTTTAGGAACATTTTTACCGATCATGCTGATTTTCAGTGGTAACGCGTGCGCAGATGAAAATAATATTTTGTGATTATAAAACAAACACTCAATTAAATATGCGCTAATATAATTTCTGTTAGTTTTTGTTGGTAGCCTTTGTACAGAAGAATAAGATACTGGTCCTTACCATAACTAAAACACCGAGGATTTTTCTTTTCTGGTCTTATCAATGTCATTTGGCGTGTATTCGAATGTTAAAATTGCCGTTGTCATGGATTTTACAAACGCTTTATGAATTGACCCATGAACAGGCCCTAATGGCGTCATCCTGAACGACTTTCTGCGCATGATCTGGGAACAGAAATCTGGGAAGATCGTCATGGTGACCAACCTAGTAGAGACAACAAAGGTACAAGTATGTTACATATATCTATCTATATAAATTTTAAGATCTTTTTTTCAGTATTCTCTTAAATACGAGAAAATTCATTCCCGCCAACATACTTCTGGTCAAAATCCGCGAAAATAAATTCCAGGGAATAATAAGTACTTTACAGTAACTGGCAATCTGTCGTGACGTCATTGTGTCATGGTTATAATGGTCCCATCGGGGGAAACCTAGACCACGAGGTCAGCAGTGTTCCGTAAATACCTGCTCAAAATTAACCCATTTACACATTTTATGTCAAAAAAGAAATTAACAAATTTTAGTCGTATGATAACTGTTTTTTGGAATGGGCTGCTTGCAAGTTCATTTCAATGTTGTACATATTTATGACGTTCTGCACGTGTAGAAGAATTAATTTACTAAAGGTCACTCAACTGACTAAAGTTGAACAAAAATCAACACATGGATTTCACCTCTGGAAACACAGGGGTCACTGCCAACTTAAATACACATGGCGTCAATATTCAGTAGTATTTGTACAGATTGTTTCTGTTTGTAGAGAAAGTGCTGTCAATACTGGCCTGATGAAGGATCAGAGATTTTTGGCCTGATCACAGTGACATTACTGGATGAGGAGAATTACGCGGATTTCACCGTGAGAACTCTGCAACTGACACATATTAAAGTAAGATAAAAAGATTAAATCATGGAGACTAAAACAAGAGCAACTGCGACTATTTGATAGATGGTAAACTGTCACACGTACATGTATCTGGTGAAATACGGCCTCTTGTCAGCTTGCCTCAGATAAGGTTTTATTCCCACAGTTTCATGTAAATGCTTAAATTGTAGCCCACTAGAACCATGACTTAGCCAAAAAAAATGCGTCACTTTAATATCAATTTATTAGACGTTACTGGTCTACCACTACACAAAATATGTTCTCGTCTCACTCAACAACCAATAAAAAACAAAAATAATACAAGGGGACAAACTGAAGATCTCGGAGATTTATGGTTCAACAGCAGAATTCTGGCTTAGAAGATTAACTCTGATCATAAATGGATAATTAAATAATTTTACCTGCGACAATTGCCGTGCATGTCTTTGTCATAATGTTACCACAACGCAGTCATGATTTAGCCCTGGCCTGCTTATGTACAACATGTGATCAAAGCCATTAAACCACAATGTAGTGAAAACTTTCTGGAATTTGTAAATCTATGTCCTGGAAATTTAGTTGTATCGTTTTCATTGACTTTAAATGTTGCTGAAAGTCACATTCAAAATTGTGCACGTATATGTACGAATTGATCAATCCAACTGGTGAACAAATTGCATATACCCACCCTTTTATATGTAAATAACCTATTCTTGTACATGTTTATGCATTATTGAACAAATGACAAATGTTACATGATGTTACCAAACAAATTTTTTACAAAGAAAACTTAACAAAAGAAAAAAAACATTTGTGTGTGGTATGCAAATCTCTCCCAATGATAAATGTAAAATGATTGGAGAAGACAGTACGACGAACGTTCTTTGTTTTTCTCTAAACAACATCTGAGGTTAACTTCTGTCTACGCCGTCGTTGTGACATATCTGATTTTGGTGTTCAGAGAAAGACGGAAAGCTATACTGTCAAACAGTTCCACTTTACGGCCTGGCCCGATCACGGTACACCTGCGCACGCTGCAGCGCTGCTGGACTTCCGGGACAAAGTTAACGGTTATCAGACACCTCTGAGTGGACCAGTCGTCGTACACTGCAGGTAGCCCACTAAACCTTTCGTGTCATTTTAACCCTTTCTAGGGTGTTTTAAAAAACCAAGTCAAAAAAAAAAAAAAAAAAAAAAAAAAAAAAAAAAAAAAAAACAGAGTGAGAGTAAAAGCCGGATGACTTTTCTACCCAAAAGAAAGTATTGATTTTACTGTCCCTGTGCTCAGTTGTATTTTTATAACGTTTGTTTGCGTTTATGAAAGAATTTCAAAGGTAAAATTACCTATCTAGTGTAAATTTGTTATACATGCACCATACACCATCAAAGCATTTTGGTGACTTATTTCCCACACTAGCGACACAATTTTCACAGTAAGTTCCCACAGAAAAGCAGTAACAGTAATAATGCTGTATTCACGGAGGCTGTTTTGCCCCCATACAGTGCCGGTGTCGGGCGTACGGGAACATATATAGCTCTGGATTACCTAATCGCCCAGGCTCATGACGAGGGGGTGGTAGATGTGCCTGCCTGTGTCAGGCAACTCCGGGAACAGCGAGTTAACATGGTTCAGACTCTGGTAAATATCACAGATATTACATACGGAAGCCTTCGTGTCTCAATAGGTCTAATTTACCCCAGGTCACAAGGCGGTCCAACCCTACATGTATATCTGGCTGATTTGACTGCTTCAAACAAACATCGAATAGACTTACCTCCCCTGTTATCTGTTTCACCTTAGCTTAATATTTCTCCATAATGAACCTATTGCTGTGAAAAAGGCAACAATGCTGGCTTTGTTTGTCATTTTCACGATTGACTCTGTTAACAATAAGTGTGATAAAATTCGAACCTATGCTAATTAAGCCATTTGTGTTCATCATTCTTTAGGAGCAGTACAAATTCCTTCACGAAGCCCTAGCCGAAGCTTTGAAGCTTAGAAGTAGCAGTGTTCCTGGTGCGGAATTCCCTCGTGTTTTTGCCGATCTGTGTAACTCTGACCCAGAGACCGGCATGACCAAGATGGTGGGACATTTTCAGGTGTGGATAAACCCCTTCACTAATCATAGAAGTCAAATATTTACTCCCAGACTCCATCCCCATAAAATAAACATAAAAACAGCAACGCAAATTATCAACTTCCAGGTACAATGAAATGGCCACGTCATTAACTGCCATAATTACGCGTGACACACTTATCATGTGACCCTTTTGTCGACAATATGTCATCAATTAAAACACAGACAAAACATATTTAGCTTCTGGTGCAAGTGTTATACGTTTTTCTGCAGGATTTATAACTTGAAACACTGCCAAGTGCTGTAAAGTGGTACAGCTTATGTAGCGGTTATTACTGCGTATGTGGTATGCAAACACCCTACATGATCTTAACTTTCATCCATGACTAACTTGCTCATTTTTCCTGAACCTGAGGTTCAAAAAGGTGATATGAGGCTAGCCTAGAACGTGAGATAATATTCTAATGGAAAATTTTGAGTTTCAGCACCATAAAAATATTTGGTGACATTTATTTGCTGCTAAATGCACTTTTGTAGAGGAAATGTTTGGTCATTTAGGGCAATCGATAATCAGAAATATAACTACAGTTGAAAACTCAGAGATTCATTCTAGAGAATGCTATAAATGCCTTTGTAACAACGCCACAGCCTAACGTCAAGGGAACGTTTTGAGTTGGTGTCCCTCTTAATGGTAGTTACATCTACAATCTGTTTGTTTAAGTTGGCTTCCTTCTCGCTGGTACGTGTAGTTTACGTCCCTCAAGTTTCATGATCTGCTTATTTGAGTTGGCTTTCCTCTTGCTGGTAGTTACATTCCCCACGTTTCATGATTTGTTTGTCTGAGTTGATTCCTCTCTTAATGGTAGTTACATTCCAAACGTTTCATAATGTGTTTGTGTCCGCTTCCTTCTTGTTAGTAGTTACATTCAGCATATTTCTCACGATCGGTTTGCTTCTGTCACAGTCTCTCCAGAGGCTGACAGCTCCCCTGGATAAAGCTGTTCTCACCGCGGCACGTCATCCGGACAACGTCTCCAAAAACAGATCAGACAGAATCCTGGCAGGTTTGTCATATTTGATTGATAGTTAGATTATGTCAGTCTCTATGTATATTTGGGCAACCATTTTAAAATGTATAATCTCCAAATACTGTACATACGTGTTGTGTGTTTTTCTGTTCGCCACAGCGGACACATGCAGACCGTACCTGTCCACACCTGTACCTAACGGGAATAACTACATCAATGCTGTGTACCTGCCAGTAAGTAAAGTACTGCTGCCACCAAGTACTTGACAGTTCTCTGGATATACAAGCGTCTTATTAGCTAGTTAGGCAGGTTAAAGGCATGCTCTTTTGGGACTAACTCAGACTGACGCTAGTCACTTGTTGTTTGTATTAGCTTTGTTTTTACTGTATTTTAGTCACAGTTCATTTATTTTGTTCAGCCCCCAGCTGTATGTTCACGGCTACGTATTTCGTGGTAATAAATAAAAGTTTTTTTGACTTACGGATTCTTTGTATCATTGTGCATCTTCACAATTGTGTTACAGGCATTAAAATCCAAGAGGGGTCTAATCATCACTCAGACTCCTCTACCCGACACAGTCCTGGATTTCTGGCGACTGGTGTATGACCACGACATAACTGTCATCGTCATGATAGACTTGGTAGAGCCAGATGATACGGTTAGTCTTATAAGAGATGCAAGTACACTTCCGCCTTTGTGTCACTCGGATGTGAATGGTATGTGGTGCTCAGGCTCACGTGGGGATGTTTTGTTAACACATCCTAAACAGAAATACCTTATTGCTTTTTAGAGATTAAAACTGCGAGCAGAAATGTGGTTATTGTTTTAATCAAATGATATAAAAACATAAATACGTACATGTGTCGTGGTGCAGTCATAGAGCTTGTTAAACTGGGGCACAAAACGCCAGTGTAGAAATACATGAATACACAAGTCAGTTTAAATGACATTTTAAGTGTCATGTTTCCTTTTAGGACTTTGGAGTATACTGGCCAGCGGAAGGAAAACTATTTGACCCATTTGTGGTGCAGGTCAAGGACAAAGAAGAGTTTGAGGGTTTTACTGTGTGGACGTACCATTTATCTCACAAGGACGCGGTAAGTGTTCCTGAGATCTGCAATGTTCCATCTGTCTCACAAAGACATGGTAAGTGTTCCTGATTCTGCAATATCATGACAAAATGACCTTAAGCTACTCTCATGGCGTCCTGACACAAATATGAGATAAACGAATGGTGTCTGTATGGAGGAATTCATGAGGTAGACAGCTTATGAAGAAGCATGAATGCTCAAACAATTCGTTGACCGCTACAACTCAGCCACGATGTGGCAAACACATCATTTTAATCATTTTTATTAATTAATTTTTTCCTTGATTGGAGCTTTACACACGACGCAATAATATTTTACTTCTACATAAATGACCACGGAAAACCGAGCAGAGCCACGGGAAAAAACTGGAACGACTTTTTCCCGTTCCACGAACGACTGGAAGGGAAGCCAGCAGGAGCTCACATTGGTCATATTGGTGAAAGTCTTCTGGATGACAGTTTCTTCTGGGTCAATAGTTTACAGAAGAAGTTGTAAAATAATTAGACATACGGCATAGAAAGTAAGACCACTGTAGCGACGAGAGTGTGATATCTGGCAAACGGTCGCACGTAACCGGTGAAATACGACTTCTTGTGAGTTTACCTCAGTCGGGGTTTTATTCTAACTGTTCATGTAAATGCATAGATAGTAGCAAATTGCTGACTCGAATACGGTCTGTCTGGATGTACATATCAATTTGATAGCGTTTGATAGATTACCCTAAACACTATGCCATCGGTTATATACCTTAGCTTTGCATTAAACACATTCTCTCCACGCTATGACAGAGATATTGCAGACATGACGTTAAATGAGAAGAAAACTTAAAAACATGCCACTATAGGTTGAAAAGAGCATATTTTTTCTGTCTGGTGGTGCCTGCTTCATAATGCTTCCATTTTTCCTCACCATACAAAACCTGAGCAGGGCAAAGCTGACATAAATCGCTGTCCTTCGCGTCCTCCATCTTTAACACCTCAGCTAGTGAGAGTCGTTAAAACTGCCAGCTTGTTCGTTTAAACTCGGAACCTACGTCCAACATTCCGGTTTCCTGATCGTCAAGCGGAAAACGAACTGTACTGTTCGCTACCTTCTGGGAAGATGAGTTCTATCGGCAATGTACGAAGTGCACTTCGGCTTCCGACGGCAATTCTCCTTCTAACACAAAAGACTTCTTAGGCAAAATGGAGTCACCCACAGCCGATGTTGGCAAGGGCTTTATTTACAATTTATCATGAGGTACATATTAGAATTTTGTATGGCATGCACCTATGAGGATACTCTTTTCAGTGGTATTTGATTGATATCTAAATTTTCTTCTCCCTTAAACCATATTCATTCATCAATTCTCTTTCCTTACACATACCTCACAATTTCTTTGCTGAGGATTTCCAACATTTAACACGTATTTATATCGTCTGCACACCACCATACACAATTTTAACATTGTGCACAGGATATTTATTTTACACAGGGAATTCTACTCATTTGCTAATCGTCTAAAACATCAACTTTAGTATTCTACTATTCTGTATACTACAGAACGCAGCCCACCCTATTAAGCAGTTCCGGTGTAAGTTTTGGGCTGGGGATCCAACCCCCTCCTCGATACCCTCACTTCTGTCCGTTATTGAGACCGCAACCAAGTGGCAACAAAAGACAAGCAACGCACCAGTTTTGGTACACTGTAGGTAAGTATATACTGCAGTCCTAGTATGGGATTGCTTCATTGCTCTTGCCCCATGTATGGACGATAATTAATGCCTTGGGGTTGGAATGATGCAACTGGCTGACAATACCATTTGGACAGCAAATTATCATTTTTGATGTGGCCAATACATGTATATACATTCCTTCAAACTTTATACATGGACCTACATGTACATGCAACTGAAGGACAATACGTTATGCTCCTCACTTCCAAGTAATGTGTCAACTGAGTGGTACATGTAAGCGCCAGGTATCATATAGTGATGTAATGATTTTGATGTTCAGAGACGGCGTTACGAAAAGCGGTCTGTACTGTGTGGCCACGTCGGTGATAGAGAGACTGATGATGGACCAGGAAGTGAACATCATCCACACGGTGAAACAGATGAGGGCCAGCAGGCCACAAATCATTACAGACCTGGTAAATAACACACAATATCTAGTTATATTTATTTTTTATTTATTTGATTGGTATTTTACAACATACTCAAGGATATTTCGGTTATACGACGGCGGCCAGCATTATGGTAGGACGAAACCCACGGCCATCCGCAAGTTGCTGCCAGACGTTCCCAGACGGCCGGAGAGGAAGTATCTGGTTATAGTCAGATAGTCAAAATGTATATAAATATATATTTATTTGTATGCAGGGACTCCGGTGGACCAAATTCTTAAGAATGTACATGGGGCCACTCTGCCTCACCTTTGTTGATGTAAAGTGTTCCCACTTTCCTGCAAATGGCGCTGTGAAAATAGTGTAAAACTTGAATCCCTTCAGCACAAATGACGAATTTCTACCAAACAACCCAATGAAAGAACATCTTGCCTGTATTCCTGGATGACTGGATTCCATGATTTTTTGTCGATAGATGATCATTTTTGTAAAGTGATTAGTACCATGCACACACCCACCAACTCGTATGCAGGTGTTAGTAATATCTTTCGAATATTTTCTTTACAGAATCAGTTCCAGTTCCTGCATCATGTGGCTTTGAGGTATCTGGAGACCACCCACACATACGCTAACTTTGTGTAAAAATCATATTCGTCCCATTCTCACCGTAGTATGGGATACAACATTACCTGTGGCTTATATATTTCCAGCCGTTGCTAATCTTTGGATCTGAAAGTGGAAACCAAGAATCTACATGTAATTAGCAATGGCCTAGAATTACTTTTATACCATAACCATAATTATACCTATATACTTATATATAGCATACAGTTTTTTTTTCTTGAACGTGTGTGGTTTTATTGTAATCTTTGTTATGTAACAATTTGTTCTATTGGTTAACAGCGTGTTTAGCTCATACCAGAAATACATGTAAATGGATAGAAACTGATGTATACCACTGCTCCGTGGCCATATGGTGGTTCGCATGTATACCTTCCCTCTACTGTGTGAAACAATGCGAGTTCTGAAGAACTATAGTAAACGATTTTTCGTCTCCAAGTCACTGTCAACCATGGACAGTCTTGGGCCGTGACAGTAAGCGTGACATACTCCTGTGTATATGTATGTACGTCAGGTAATTTCGGTCTCTGTCCGGCCGTATACGGGGGAAGGTCTGGCAACAACCTGCGCATGATCGTAGCTTTCCACCGGGCTCTGCCTGGTTTTGTCCCATCATAATGCGGGCCGCCGTCGTATATGTAAAATATTCTTAGCTACGACGTAAAATACCAAATCGTCATTATTTTCTATATTGTTACTGAACGATTTTCTGGCGTCGTATGTATTCTGGACAAGCTATCCCTATATGGTATTAAAGGGGAATAATATAATACATAATAAATATTTTCACATAATCCAGTTTTATTAATGTGTACATTTTTGCGCACCATTTTGTCATGATGACAACTCTTGTATTATACGCTTCTGTGTTTACTACATTGTCACGTTTACATCACCTCTCGAAATAAAACAGGGCTTTTGTTTTGCTTGAGCTTTAACTTTTCTCCTCTTTTGATTACATACTATGTGCTTATTTGGATAGTTCTGTTGATGTCAGACAAAATTATATCGCCTGATAAGAAAAGGTCCTCTCAGTCTGATACATGATGAGACATCGTCTCATGTGTTGGCCCTACATAATGAGGAATATGGCGTTTAACATTAGCCAAATAAATGAATATTTACGATATTTGATACAGACATCGTTTTAGGAGTAGAAAATGTCCTCCTTGCATACACAATGAATATAGGTGTCTTCCCCCTCACATTGTCATCAAAGCCTAATGAACATACAGTTCGACTGACATGACAATCTGGACACGTTACCTAGTCGACGGGCCGATTCCACACATCCATTTCTGATTCAAATCAAATTTTGAATCACAATTGTAAACCTTATTTTGGGGCTTTAGTAATTTTGTTCACCTGAACAATGTTACTTTAAGATAAATGTTTCCAAATTTCAACTTACAGCACCTAAAACTAAGCATCGTAATTTTTTTTTGAATTCTGACTTTAGTCAGAAATGGCTGTGTGGAATCGGCCTCAGATCGCCTAGCCCTCAGTTATAAACTATATTTTGACCAATAAGAGTATGTATAAACAGATGTACGGAGACTACCATATTAATAATTTGTGAGCTATGGAGAGAGCATCCTAATAGTTGCAAACAGGAATTCCAGTTCAGCATTATATGATCTAGCCCCTGGTAATCTCGATGTTCTAACGTTATTTGTGCGAGAAAACGTGCAGGCTGCTTATAGTTGTTCGCGGCGTTTCGATGCCTTTAGTAGGAATAAACGTGCATGTTTGTCACTTGGTTTTTATGCTGAGTTACGTAGACCTACTTTGCAAATTACCATATTTCAGATACCAATTTTCATACCGATATGTTTGCTTTTCTCAGAGATTAAAATGTCCTACCAATAAAATTCCAGTGCGGTAAGATTTAACAGTCGACACCGATAAAGGACCGCTTGCAATTGGATAGGAAATCGTCCCACTTCGGTGTAGCAGTGAGGTGTACGTTTTCATGTAGAAAATCAAGTAAAACTTACTTAAATATGAAGTACAATTAATAAAGAACATGTGCGAGAAAAATTGGAGTGACGCGATTTATGCTTTTTGTTTTTTCAAAGACAATTGTTGGGTCAAAAGCAGTTTTTTTCATTTTAAGGCGTTTTCTTGCGGGATCCCTCTTGATTTATCCCTACGATTACTTGAACCAATATCATTTCCACATATTTGGCGTCTCGTTGGGGAGAAGTAAGCTATAAACAAAGTCTCGTGTTGGTTCACGCAATCATATTTTTATACATAATAAAAAAAAATAATTTGGAGTTCAGAGGAACTCTGTATTCACTACAATATTTCTTAATTTCAAACGCATTGTCGACAGTGGTCCAGGGTTAACATGCCTGGCTCAGAACCGTTGTGTGGAATAGGAAAATGAGTTTCGATTCTTATAAATTGCAAAATAGGAATAGTGCCTATAAAGTGTGATAATGGAGGAGGGGATTAACTTGAACTACTTTTTTATAATCGTTCATATATCGTCAGACTGTATGTTTGACAAGTTTAAATATATTACAAGTATTGTAAATCTATACACATTATATACAGTATTCTTCCAATGAAAGCTCGACTCTATCTTCTTCGGCTAACAGAATATCGTACAATTGCAATGTAAAATGAATGAATAAATGAATGATTATCGCTTAACGCCACATCGCAACGCGAAATGGGGCACCTGCTTATCAGTTTAGCTTCGTTATAAATGTCGAAGTTTTGTCAGCAACCTGCGGATGGTGGTGGGTTTCCTCCGGCTCTGTCTAGTTTCCTCCCACCATAATGCCGGACGCAGTCGCATACGTGAAATATTCTTGAGTACGGCGTAAATCATAATCAAATAAATAAATCGTAGTAAATGTCTATCAAAGACACTCTCATATACTCACGGTATAATTCGTATTAGACAAAACTTGTTCAAATACCAACATCAGACTGTATTGAACGGCATGCACTAGGCTGATGGTTAGCAACGAATATTTTAGCTTGCCCTATTTCATCGGCTATTCCTCTTGCATCACAACTTCAACCGAGTACTGGGAGAATCCCCTGGGTCAATTCGCAGGATGATCTGTCGCTGTGAGAATGATGGCAATTGATCTGCGCCAGGTTTCACAAAGTTTCTTAAGTTCAGTAAATAGCTAAAGTCGGTAGTATTTTGCTGAAGTCCAACATAAAGTGTTTCTGAAAATAACTTAAGTCAAACACTACACAAAACTTCAGCAAATTACGTGAATTGCTCAAGTATGATAAGGAGGTTGCTTAAGGAAAATACCACTATAGGGATACCCAGCCAAATATAGGCGGATGCTTGATCAAATTTGTCCAGAAAGTGTTTTAAGCGATAGGCAAAACCATCTTAAATTAAACACACCCCACCGTGTACGGGCGTGGTACCCGATTTTTGCCCAAGACCATTTTGTTTTTTTGTCAGGTCGCTGTGTTTACTTGGAGAGAAGCACATCAGGTGCACCCCCTGTGGTGCTCCAGGTCTGTATTTCTCAGACTGATGACCAATTACAGCTTTCTCATAACCACGGGGGACTGTTTAGGAGATATTTTCAAGTCTAGTATGTCTAGCACGTAAGACTGTGCGGGATGATGTAACCGCCACTATTAGCCGATTACAACGCAGGATAATGTTCCGTAGAGGGCCTGATGTACATCGAGTCATGGCTGGCTTTCTTCGCATTTTAGGTACTTTTTTCATCAAATTAAAAAGAGCATTAATTTGACCTTGGTTTAATTACCTAACTATCGAAATATCGTTGTGAAAAGGTCAACACATAACGATGGTAGGCCTATATCAAAAAGATGGACTTCAACAAGGTCCGGTGAAGAATAACGAAAATAATGTATTCCCAAATGTATATATTAGCGGTTTTTTTAGTGTGTGTGAGAAACTGTTACAGCACGTGATACACATACACACCCAAAAAAACATGTAAAAATCTTAATGTCCGACTCCCAAAAAGTTAAAAAAATTATGAAAAAACGAAGAAGGTAAAAACAGGTGATCTGATAAAGAGTGAGCCCTTTGACTTAATGTCACGTAATGAATAATTTATTCACAATTCATTTTTTCCAAAAATGTAACTTTGCTTATCATAAATATTGCAGTGTTATCTTTGTGCATATACTGATTTACTTTGCATGAATCCCACGTGAATTCAAATGTTGATAACAAAGATGGCTGCCCAATGGTCAGGCAGTGTGCATGATAGTCAATTGTACTGGCAGTTGTACAGAGACTTACTTAACATATTTTTGGGTGGTGGTCAGTTAACCCATGGGCTTAGGCTGTTAACAGTATGCTGCACACAAACTTGTAGGCTGAACTTATATCGAAGGTCTAAGTTGAAGTATTTCCTGTATTTTCAGATTCTTGCTATAAAAACTGCTGATCCCATACAGAGACCAGAGACTATGCAGGAACCCCACTATGAGCCTTACAACAACGCCCAAACAAGGTTCAGAGTGCAAGACACAAAAAATAAAATAAATAAACTTATATTTGCTATCCACCGATTCCCTAAAAGGCCCGAAATGAAATATTTCAAAACCAGCATTGGTAAACCATCGTTCAACAGTAATCCTGATGTTTAAACTTTAAAATCGGACAACTCAAATCAGCGTTTGCCATGATTGAATCTTTTTTTTTTTTCTGATTTTTTTCCGTCTTCGGGGAGGGTGATGGGCCGCAATAAATTTATTCCACCCAAAATTCTGTTTACAGGGCGTGCAATTCGTAAAGAGAACGTTGGGTAGGATAAAATATTCGTGGCTCATCATCTTGCCTGAAAATGAAAAATAAAATTACAAACATGGCAGACATTGATTTAAGTTGTCCGATCCGAAAGTTTAAACAGCTGGATTATTGTTGAAAGATGGTTTACCAATGTCGGCTTTGACATATTACATTTCGGGCGTTTTGGGGAATCGGTGGAAAGCAAAGATAACGGTAGGGTTCGCGCAGTTTTTCCTAGTGAAATTGTCCGCGTGGAAGTCTATATGACCGAATCTTGGAGTCACGGTAGGAAGGTCCAGTTTAGCTTTGGGCTAACTGTTGAGCACTACCTTGCAACGCAGCTGTTGATGGCTGACCTCATCGATCGTCATCATGTTCAGAATTAAGTTCATGTCACGCAACCATCTTGGAATTTTGTAATCTGAGAGATTTCCTGTACAGGTTTGTTTCATTCTGTCCAAGAACATCGCCTTAGCAAAGGTCTACTTACGAAAACAACATGCATCCAAATTAGACTTACACCAGTAGGCTACACAATTCGAGCAACTTTTCAAACAATTTACAGTCCACCCGCGCTCGTATCAGGAATGTCCGTTTCCTTCCGGTGTTGTTGAGCGCATATCTCTCACAGCACAAAACTTTCGCGCGAAAATATTCCCACCTTCAATAAAGTTCCAACCACAAAGCTAGCCAACAACGTGGTTGAACAAGCGCGCGGAGAAATGTCCCCGTGAGTTTGGACATATGGACTGGTAACACCACTCACAGTCAACCAACCAATCACGTAACACTTAAGCAAGAATCTCCTCAGTCATCCTGATACTGGACCGCTCCTCAGTGAGCCATATCACTAGGCTTCTCGAAAAGGTAAACAACAAGAAGTTCTACAGCTTCGTTTGCGGACACACACATATACTTATGTATATCTTTGCTAGTGATACTTTCAGTGCTGCCTAGGGTGCGTGATTTAATTATTTACGCAATGTTTGACCGCTTGGAGACAGATCGGCCAAACTTCAGGTGGTGCCTAACGCCAACGTTAGGCAGGCCTACAACAACAACAAAATGCTTAGCTGTGTAAACTGTTACATGTAAATCTGTATTAGGGTAGAAATGTCATGCATCAAAATGTTCCCTTTCTCACACACAAAACATATATACTGTCATTTTGTATAAACACAATCAGCTAATCATCTAAATATGAAAGACAATTTATCAAAATTGATTTATTTATTTATTTGATTGGTGTTTTACGTCGTACTCAAGAATATTTCACTTATACGACGGCGGCCAGCATTATGGTGGGAGGAAACCCACGACCATCCGCAGGTAGCTGCTAGACCTTCCCACGTACGGCCGGAGAGGAAGCCAGCATGAGCTGGACTTGAACTCACAGCGACCGCATTGGTGAGAGACTCGTGGGTCATTACACTGCGCTAGCGCGCTAACCAACTGAGCCACAGAGGCCCCTATCAAAATTGAAGACAAGAAGAAACAATTAAGTCGTGTAAGTAGGCCTAGCTTTGGGTCTACAAACTTTCAACAAATGTACATGTATATGGTGTCAAACTTTGGAATTTTACTGACTATACACTGTTTCACTTTAATTTCTCCTTTCCTCATCTCAGCTGAATAATTTTCACAATTAGGAAATTAAAAAAAAAAGACCGAATTAGTTTTGACTATGAATGGACGACTGTGTTAAAAGTAGACCAGAATTTCATTCTGTAGGCCTAATGGGTATGTTCCATCATAATGCTGGCCGCCGTCGTATAAGTGAAATATTCTTGAGTACGGCGTAAAACACCCATCAAATAAATAAATTCCATCAACACAATTCCTCACAATCAAACAAGAATTTTAAATGGTTGAGAATTTATGATAAAAATAAAAGTCACTGAGATATGATCTGTTTCCTGGTATACCCAGAGGGTTACACGCGGCCAACACATTCGTAGAAATCATAATTTATTACAAAATAAAATAATCGAAAGAAATCGTGAGACCTGATTTGTTTTTTGAGACAATTAGTTTGTCTTCATCCTCTGCCTATGAAAAGTCTCACACTCATAATCATCTCTTAAGATATTTATTTACGTGTTTGTTTTTATTCATACTGGGAGCAGGTCATGGCTGATTGGTCTTGTCTTTCAATACACAAGGCGAGGATTCAATCTCGGCCTTAGCAAGGGCCTTTGTGACCATAAGTTGTAGACACAGTTAAACATTTCTTGCAACTTTGTGTGCATGTCTTCACATCAGTTTCTTAATAACTTGCCAATTGCTGCTGTTTACCTCAGGGCTTCCAGTTCCCTCCATCTATGCAAGTGCTGACTTAAATGGTATGTGATATTTCTGCAAATTCGTACTTAACTATACTTAAAATAATCACATTGAGATACACACAAAATCTTAATTAGGGCATACCTAATAAATTTCTCAGACAATAGCTTGAACTAAAACAGTGAGTAGATCTCTTTCCATTCTCATAGGTGTAAATTAAAAGGCACACTGATGCTGACATATTCATATAAAAATTACTGTACCATGTGTGTGATTTTTTGAAATTCCATTGTTCATCGCGGGGGGTGGGGGTGCACAACATAGGTTGGCCCACACACTTTTGAAGGTGCACAAAATAATTCCGCCACGACCCAAAACTAAGGTAGTATGTATGTTAGATTTGGGTTTGAAGTCGTATTTAACAATTATTTTCCAGTCGTATGACGAAGAGGAGTCATTAGGTGTGTCAACATATACTGATTCTTCTTTTAGCAGGGAGACTTCATTCCGCCACCACTGACCCATCATGCCGTAGACATACACCAGACATGACACCTCGCCCAGTGGTTTGATCCCTGGTCTCCCAACTTCGAGGCGGATGCTCTGTCAACCAGGCCACCGAAGTTGTCAAACGTGGGAATAAGATAGATGTACATTTAATTCCAAGAGTACCCACTCGCAGTAAGAATCGGGGTAGGTTCTTACAGTAGTTGTGCCTTAATAAACACTCTGACATCATGTGTATTATATTAACATGAAGTCGGTGATTTACATGTACATGTAACTGTACGCTAAGCTGAACATAAGGAACATAAGGATATTCTGCTGCAGGTCTGCAGGAGTACCAAGTCTCAGGCTTCGCCTTCAACCTAAAATATAAATTCTTCCACATCGATTTGACGTAAAACTATCGTTAGACTACCCTCACGTGAACATTATTTCTTAAATAACACGTCATATGTGTAAATAAAACATATAAGACGGCGTACATTTGGTGAGTGAGTGAGTGAGTGCTTGGGGTTTAACGTCGTACTCAACAATTTTTCAGTCATATGACGACGAAGGAATCATTAGGGTGCATGTACGTATAATGTGCTTCCTTGTTGCAGGACGGATTTCCACCGCTCTTTTATTTAGTGCTGCTTCACTGAGACGACTTACCGAAGGCAAGTAAGCCGCCCCGCCCGAGCCATTATACTGATACGGGTCAACCAGTCGCTGCACTATCCTCTTCATGCTGAACGCCAAGCAAGGAAGTTACAACTTCCTCTTTTAAAGTCTTAGGTGTGACTCGATCAAGGATTGATCCTGGATCTACCGGTCCCGAAGCGGGCGCTCTACCAACTGTGCTATCCGGGCCGGTGCGTACATTTGGATATCATTTTTGGATGTCATGTAATGACTGGTGTGATATTTATGTACCAGGTACACACTGAAGATCCAACAATGATGACAATCTGAGAGAGACCCTAAGTAGCATTTTATGCAATTCTTTATTCAAGCTCAGAAAGCAAACAAGAACACGCAAAAATTGCAGATTTTTGGAGAGCTTTAATGCCCAGCTGATTCGTTAGCGCTGACATCAGCCTGCTCCGGCATATGGTTGTGTTTCAAGCTGTGTTTCTTTAACCCTTTGTGGTCGCGAAACTCTTTGCCACAATCACTGCACTTGAATGCTTTCCCAACAGCATGGCGACTCATATGCTGCTGCAAACCAAACTTCCTGGAGAAGACCTTCTGACACAGTGAACACTGGTATGGCTTCTCTCCGCTGTGTGTACGTAGATGGCGCGGCAACTGGCTGCTGTGCGCGAATGACTTATTACAGATTTCACATGTGTAAGGTTTCTCTCCAGTGTGGATACGCATGTGCTTCCTCAGATCGCACTTGTCCCTGTAAGCACGGTCACACTGGGTGCACTCCCACGCCTTGGGTTTGGTGTGGAGCATCATGTGCTTAGGCAGAGACTTGAGGAAAATCAATTTATGGCATACAGTGCACATTGTCTGTTCTGAATGCTCCGACATGTGTTTCTGCAGCATACGAGAATCACCGAGTGCTTTCTTACATATTCGACAAGAATGCTTCCCACTGGAAATCACCCCTGTCCCTTCACAATTTGCACAGGATGATTTTAAAAATTTTTCAGCAGAACCACAATGTTTTGTGTCAGATTTTGCTAATGCTAAGTCCCCTTTGTCTGGATGTATCTGTAGCATGTGGTTTAACAAGAAGGGTTCAGAAGCAAAATTTCTATCACAAACTGCACATCGGTAAACAGTTTCTTCCTTCAGGCCTGTGTGAAAGGACATCATATGCCTCAGTAGATCCTTGTCTGTCCTCATCTTCTTACCACACACAAAACACTGACACTCCTTACAATCCAGGTGTGTTTCTGAGAAATGCCGCCAAAGCTCATCTTTAGGGAACATTTTGTTACAGATATGACAATGGCGTTGGCGTCCTGTTGGATTCTCTGTATCATTCAAGTCAGAGTTTATTCCAGCAGCCTCGGCCTCTACACCTTCTTGGCTATGCTTTCCTTCACATGGACCTTCTGCATTCACAGAATGGAACGCTTGAGGCACCATACCATCCACTAGTTCCCGGATCTGTCTACTGATTGGTGGTCTACCATGGGGGAGGTTTCCAGCAGGTTTTCCTAAATCCCCTGGTTGAGTATCTGAAGTATGGCACCTACTGTGAGATGAGAGTGCCTCAGGGGATGTAAACGATTTCCCACAAAGTCTACATTTAAACTGTACTGATATCAAAATGGCATCTGTTACTGTTACCAGCTTGACATTTGGGATGCCCTCTCCAGATGTGTAAGTCAACAGTTGCAAATTACAGAGCCCATCAGGGTAGTCCAATGTGGAGGGTCTCAGACTTTTTGTTGAAATTGTAGACAAGTCTGGAACACCAGGGGACAGAGCTGACTGCAGTGCAGATAAAAAACTGCCCATTGCATCTTCAGTTAATCTTCCGTCCATGCTCCTGTTCAGGGATGCTACCTTTGATTCTGTTACTGTACCTCCTGAACCAGCAACTGTATTCCCATTGACACCCTGAAACTCATCCCAGGATGAAGTCAAAAATTCTTTTCTTGGGCCTGTTTCCCCACTCATGGATGCTTTTGTTGTTAAGTCGGTTGAGTTGACAGGCAATGACTGAGTGAAGGTTTTCTCACAGCCTGGGGCAGTCATGTCTCCGCCAGTGACTGGCAATCCAGAATTCTGGGAGGGGATACTCGGTTCTAACACAAACCCTGATTGAGGTCCAAGTGCAGAGCAGCCTGAAGCATTTAGGCTAGGTTCCTCAGTAGGTGGGTTCATGCTGGACATGGACATCAATTGCACTGCACTGTCATGGCTATAAACCGGAGGCTGATGCACTGTTGTGTCGTATGAAATGGTCTTTAACTCAGAAAAATCCATGTTGTAAACCTCTTGTTGTTGTTGATGATGATGCTGATTTGGCTCAGTTCCTTGAATCTGATCCCTCATCACAATGTCTTGGTTCATCTTCCAATGTATGTAAATTCAATCTTAGATGGTGTCTTAGATCTGAAAAGATATACAGTAAAATAGCTCTTACTGTCAGACTGTTAATCAAGCAATGACCAATTGTTCTAAACAGACATAATGCACTTTCAACAATAGGAGAGTTTCGAGTTAGACCTCTTTGTCAGTGAAGGTAAAAACAGTCCTCCTGTATAATGTGAGTTAAGAAAAATGTTAGGCAACCTTTGTAGACATTAAATTACTTATCACTAATCTCACCATATTCCAGAGACACAAATGAAATCTCTTTTTTCCTTAGAAGCTTTCCAAGTTCACAAATATTCAGTTTCATCCGTTGTTTGTCTACTCTAAACCGATCTGTAGGAAACTGTTTTCAGGCGAGCATGCTATAGTAAAGGTAACCCCGCAACAGTTGGCTAACATTTCTGACAGGTCACATGATACAGTGGACCTTTTTTTTTTGCCTTTGGTGATGAAAGGGTTCGAACTCGAAACTCCCCTATTATTGACTTGTGTTGGCAATGCAGTTCCTTGCAATTAAAACAGTGTTCCAGGGGTAGCAGGCCCTCAGGTCTTGTGGTTAAATGTGAATGCCTTTCAACTGTCGGAACCCATGAGGTGTGGCTTCAAAGCCAGCCTTGGACATGACATCGCTTGTGGGGTCTCGATGACAATAAACATTGGATGGTGCACTTTTGACCATTTGGTCTATCTTACGTCCGTTGAATACCATTTGTTCTCCACCAGTACAGTATACATATCTGGTTTGTCGGCAACTTTACCCCACGGTCATTCAAGTATCCAGCATAATACTGATGATACTCCTGTCACTGTTAATATGAAAAGGGGTCTCTTAAGCTGAGGAGGTTATAGGAGGCCACCAATGACGTTGCTGTGAGATCAAGTTCAGTTTCTGCTGGCTTTCTCTCGGGCCATAAGTGATAAGGTCAGCCAGCAATATGCTGATGGTCATGGGTTCCCCGAGCTCTGCCTGGTTTCTTCCCACCATAGTGCTGGCCACCGCTGTATAAGTGAAATATTCTTGAGTACGATGTAAAACACTAATCAAATAAATCAATAAAAGTGAAAAATTGTTGTGTAGCAGTATGGAGTGGAAACAAAAATCAAATCAGTATCTAAATAATTTTGTACCAGAGTCAATTTGTAAACAAGATATTTATAGTGTACATGATTTTCAAAGAACAAAAATTTCATAAATACACATATACATGTATACATAAATATATATGTGACCACAGTCCACAGATTACAGCTTCCTGATAACGAGTGCAAATCTGCAATCGCTATCATATCCAGGAAAAAGGTGTCTTCTTTCAAGCACCATGGTAGAATATCAACAATCTGACATGTCAACTGACAGAACGACCTACCTAAATGTACCGACGGACACTTAAAATCTACTGCTAAAAATCTTAAGATCTAACAATAAATAGCATGACTACTGATGAAGTCATAGAGGAAAGTATAGGGCCTACTGCTATTCTCTAAGCCCAACGTTTTATATTGCTTCTGTTCAAATTGTGGGTACATGCACACAATATATCACGTTTTCACATGTATCCCAGGTGTTATTGGGCGAAATTCATTTAAACGTGTCAATTTTCTCATTACTTCAATGTAGCTTTAACTTTTTGCCCTAATCATAACATGGAGGTGTCCGAGTGTTGTGCCATGATTTTAATCCAACCCCCCCACCCCCCTCCAAAAAAAACATCACTATGTGACAGTTATCTCCCTTGTATCACAAAACTGGTATGCTGTTCCAGTTGCAAATGTAGACCTGCCACCCGGGAATCGTATTCCAACATATCACACGAAGTTGACAAACAATTCATACTAGTGTGGTCATGTGAAGCTGGTAGATGAAAACAAATGTCACTTGAAGTGTTCAGTTTCTTAACTTTATGCTATAGTATTTAATTCACAGACAGAGTACAAACAATCTGGGTATGAATTTATGACTAACAGGAACAAATAACTATGTACAAAATGTTCTCGGTATGAATTATTTGCTAGGCCTAACGCTGGTTGCGGTTGGTTAAAAAGTCTTATGATGTACAAGCGGAACAGATTTTCTACTGTAGGCCAAAACCTATCACATGAATATTGTCCACACTTGCCACACGCAGGCTATCAGTGCAAAACAGAAGTGTTGCAAAACCCTACATTTTTCAGGAAAATGTAAATTCCATGAATCAGGTGATTTTGAAGTGTCATACTTCGTAAATGACATACACGTATTACGGTCATGTGACATAACGCAAAAAATGGGTCAACAGTCGGAAATCCAACAACATATTTTGTTGAGATATAAAGTGGTTAATTTCATTGAAAAGCAAGCATACCTTACTTGAAAATGTTCCACATCCACACCAAAATGACGAGATATGTATCTGGGGGGCTGTTACATGAGAAATGCCAGTGGAAAAGTAGAGAATAACTTGACATTCACTGCCATCCGAAATGGTTTCCACAAACCCGATAACTTCCGGAAACGTGTGCTGGTAAAGCGAGTTACGCGTTACGTATTTAATAACGCAGGTTTTTAGTGGAAATGGACTATTGTATTAGTCAATTAGACCAAAATAAAACGTCCAGATTAACTAACCTTCAGTTAGAAAAATTTATAGAAGTCCAAAGAATATAAGTAATCTTTTAATAAATTTTGTCTAAATAAAAAAAATTGACATAAACGTCCGAAAACACTTTTAAGTTTGCTATTTTAATGCAACCCAATTGTCGGTTTGCGGTCCAATTCACAATCCAGGTAAATTTATCTTCTCCTAAAACAAACGCTTTACTGCTCTTTTTCTTTAATTTTGAAGTAATTTTTCATTATATTTCCTGACTAAAGTATAGTGAAACCTAAAGAATGTTTCGTGTAGAGACACTTGTGATATTCCTGCACATTTTACCGAAATCATGAAACTAGCGGGTAGGCTACACTGTGTAACTGTAGTAGTATGAGGCTACACACTTGAGTGAAATGGGCATGCAAATCAGATGAATTCCACTGACACATGTCCGAGTGATAAAAAGGAAAAAAAAAATATTGATCATAAAAATCAGATACTGATATAGTAGTCACATACATGTAGTAGACTAGCCAAAGAATCGACTGTGAACTTTAATATTGTCACGGTTGGGTAATGGCCAGCGGTCCCCGCGTATCAGTAAATTTAAGCAATCCTTAGACCGGATTTTTGGGCCAGTACTAGACGTGATTTAGCTTTTGAGACCCGTATCCATTACCCTTGGTTTAACCATGTCAGTAGAACAGAGAAAAAGTAACTTAAGGCTGCCTTTGTACAGTGAAGGGCATTGTTATTGGCCATGTTAGTACTATTGCTGTAGGAACCCACATGTACACAGTACACGTAGCTATTCTGCTTCGTGTTCTTTGTAGAATATGTTAATAGTTGTAATGTTTTTGACTGTATGTCAAGAAGGTTAGAGATAGAATCTCTGGTTGAGTGTATAGCCTAGCCCAAAGCTAAGCTGCACGTTTCTATGGTAATGCCCAGCTTCGCTTTAATGTAATCTACACGGACAATTAACTAAAGATAACAGCGCAAACCCTGCCTTGCCAGGACTTGGCACACGTTAGAATTTCGAACATTGCAGAAGTTGTTTTGGCTTGATTGATTTGAAAGTTTAAATGGCTGGATTACTGTTTAAAGATGGGTTACCAATGATGGCTTTGACATTTTGGCCGATAGGTGCATACCAAATGTACGGTAGGGTTCCAGGTTACATTCAAATTGACCAGTAAAAATTGACCAGCCAGCTTTAGGCTAGGTCAGAAAGTCTGTGAAAATGCAGAAATGCAGATTGTTCAAAAGCATATTAAAAATTAAGCCACGCTTATATCTTAATACCAGTCTTGGCCTAATACTAAACTAATGACAAAACTAATAGTCCAGACTAAAGTTAATACTGGGCATAATTGCTAATGCACTTCTGAACAACCGGGCCCTAAACATCGAGGGCAGGTATGCATTTATTTATTTATTTATTTGATTGGTGTTTTACGCCGTACTCAAGAATTTTTCACTTATATGAGGGCGGCCAGCATTATAGTGGAAGGAAACCGGGCAGAGCCCGGGGGAAATCCACGACCATCCGCAGGTTGCGGGTAGACCTTCCAACGTACGGCCGGAGAGGAAGCCGTCATGAACTGGACTTGAACTCACAGTGTCTGCATTGGTGAGAGGCTCCTGGGTCATTACGTTGCGCTAGGGCGCTAACCAACTGAACCACAGAGGCCCCGACAGGTATACATGATGGGGTATTGCAATCAGTGTTTGTTAAGCTATATGTTTGGTACCTGTACCTATAGTTGAACCCTCGAGAAGACAGTCGGTTAAGGTGAACAGAAGGGTGGATGTGGTCATGTCATGTATTCTGCCAGGAAACATTACTTGCTAAAGCATATATACAGGTAATACATGAGGTGCAGGTTCAAGCCCGGCTTTTGACGGAGAATTTTGCAGATTCCCCAGCTGTCATGGCTTGTATAGTTTGATGGAGGGATACCTGGGACAGATATGTGTACATGCATCTCACTTTGTACATTTACATGTATTAATGTACATGTACATGTTTTCACACTTGGAATTTGGCTTTGAAATGGTAGGATTTGTAAGATGGACTCTTCAAATGAATACAGAACAGGCTAAATGAACATTACGTACAACCAGACTTCTGATACAAGAAAGACAGTGTGTTTACACACAGTAGGATATGTCAAATTCTACAAATCATATGCAATGGTGTAAACTTGTCATACTGTGCATGTATTTTCATTGGATGTGGTTGTGGCCTTTAGTGGTTACCGTGCTAGTGCAGCAGATTGACCTAAGAGCCTTTCATCAGTGCCATCCTGGCTTCCGTTCCGGTCATACGTGGGAAGGTCTTTCAGCAATCTGTAAATGGTTGGGGGATTAATTCCTCCAGGCTCTGTCTGGTTTCCTCCCACATTGCTGGACACCATCCAGAATCAAAAGTAATATTTTCGAGTACAGTGTATAACACCAATCCAATAAATCAAATTCATTGGACTAGGTGAATTGTGTGGGTCGATGCAGGCGACTTTAGGAAACTGAAAAAAATTTCTGTTGAGTATTCCCAATTTCAGGCTTCCTAGTGATTATGTAACATCTATGTAAATTTTGCAGTACAGAATTGTTTCATGATTTCTTGCTACCTTTGTCTGCAGCAGTAAGTTTGTTACATTTTGAGATGGTCCTTGACTTGTCTTCCACCAACTGGAAGCCTTAAGGGGCAAAAGTTCAAATGAATACAGTGTACATAAATATCAAGAAAATGTTAATTTGCTTTGCAGGTCACTTGAGATACCAGTACGTGTACAATGGACCACTCTGCTTTCATCCAACTTTTCCAAGCAAATGACAATTTTGGTATTCCGAATGAAATTGTCTTTGTTGATGGGGAACAGACGATTCCCCAGACACTTCCAAATCCAGCCAGTGGGGAGACAGCCGTTACTCATGAAAGGGATGTGGTAAGGAGTGTTTTTATTTACTTTAAAAAAGGTGCTGTACATTTATGTATCAGGGGTCCGTTTCACAAGCGCTATCAAGTACATGTAACTACCATGGCGATGTAATGCCTCCAGCACTGGTCGCCTTGGAAGTTAAATGCATGTATCGTGTGCAGTTTGTAAAACAGGCGCCAGGTACATAGTATATAATAGTAATTTTAATTAGGGATCCCGTTCTTCCGGAACGGGATCCCTATTGTTATTGTTCTGTTTTTTCTTATTATTAGGGATCCCGTTCTTCCGGAACGGGATCCCTATTGTTATTGTTCTGTTTTTTCTTATTATTAGGGATCCCGTTCTCCCGAACGGGATCCCTATTGTTATCGTTCTGTTTTTTCTTATTATTATTATTATTATTATTATTATTTTTTTTTCACCGACTTTGTGAGCAGCAGAACTTTAACACCGTTCAACATAGAGGTCTCAAATTTTGCACACATAATCTGGCGGAGATTTTCCAGGGGTATATTTTTTGTTTTTTTCTTATGTCACGTGGTTCGGCCGCCATATTGGATTTTGTGTAAAATCTTTAAAAATCTTCTTCTCCAGAACCACTGAACCGATCGTTTTCAAATTTGACATGCAGCTAGTAAGTGACGAGTTCTTTAAAGTTTGCGAAAATGGTTTACTTCCGATCAAAACTCTGGAAGCTCGCCATTGGTCGAATTTGTGACGTCACAAAAAGTTCTCAAAGTTCAATTGTTCTTAACGTATTCTGATGTATCTTGAGCTGCTGATTCTGAATCTGCTTGTATTTTTTGTATATCTGTGTAACTTTTTGAGATATAAGCAAAAAACTCAAAAAACTTACGTAAGTTTAATGACCTGTAACTCAAGAACTATGGCAGCTAGAGGTGTGCAACCTGCACGAAATTGTAAAACAAGACATGCTCTTTCGAGCATTCGTCAACGGATTTGAGCTCCGATTAATAGTTTTTTCGCTAGAAGCGTTTAAATGACAACACCGTTTTTTGTTTAGAAAAAGATGGGAATCCTATTGCTTTAACATTGAGTTAGATGGGGATTGGACTGGGTTTGTAGTATTTGACCTGATGCTTTTGGCTACACTGTCCGTGATCTCCCGAAACGGTTGTAGGATGACATTGATTCCAGTTCCCATCTAACTCCAGTACTCTGTTAGATGGCGTAGAGATCTAACTACAACAGCAAACGACGTGGACCTGTAAAAGTTAGCTTTGTTTTGCGCACACCTCGTGCTCTTTACTATACGTTAAACAGTCCAGGGTGATTAACAGATATGGACATGTGAACTGGTGCAAGTGCTGACTTTCCAACGATTGCCGAGCTATCAGGGGAGCAGTGAGTCTGTGCATGGCAGGTCGTTGATTGAGATGTGAATGTACAAACCTGCTGTTACACTGGTCGTGTTTTTGCCTTATTTCTTAGAAAAAGCGGGCTAAATCTGCCAAAGAACGACCGGTTTTCACTGGCCATAGCGTAGCATGATTAAGGTCGCCGATCTATTCGAGGGAATGCAAATGACCGGCCGACTGCCTCAGTGACAAACGGTGTAAGGTCGCAAGGTAACTTTGAAAGCCGTGTATGTGGAACATGTGTCCTTTGAACACAGAACATGAAGATAAAAACGTCATCGATCCGATCCGGGATCCCGGCCTAGGATCTGCTATTCGCAGATCCATTCTAGTTATTATTATTATTATTATTTTTTTTTTTCGATTTTGTTAGCAGCAGAACTCCAACACCGTTCAACATAGAAGTTCAAAATTTTGCACACATAATCTAGCGGAAATTTTCTAGGGGTATATTTTTTTTTTTTTGGCTATGTCACGTGGTTCGGCCGCCATATTGGATTTTGTGTATAATCTTTAAAAATCTTCTTCTCCAGAACCACTGAACCGATCATTGTCAAATTTGACATGCAACTAGTAGGTCAGGAGTTCTTCAAAGTTTGCGAAAATGGTTCACTTCCGATAAAAACTCTAGAAGCTCGCCATTGGTCGAATTTATGACGTCACAAACAGTTCTTAAAGTTCATTTGTTCTGAACAAATTCTGATGTATCTTGAGCTGCTGATTCCGAATCTGCTTGTATTTTTTGCATATCTGTGTAACTTTTTGAGATATGAGCAAAAAAGTAAAAAAATTACGTAATTTCAATGGCGTTTTAATCGAGAACTATGGCAGCTAGAAATGTGCAAATTGCATGAAAATGTAGTTCAAGACACGCTCTTTCGATCATTCGTCAACGGATTTGAGCTCCGATTAAAAGTTTTCTCGCTAGAAGCGTTTAAAAAACAACACCGTTTTTGTTTAGAAAAAGATGGGAATCCTATTGCTTTAACATGGAGTTAGAAGGGGAATGGACTGGATTTGTAGTGTTTGACCTGATGCTTTCGGCTACACTGTCCGTGATCTCCCGAAACCGTTGTAGGATGACATTCAGCTATACAGCACTATATTAGATGGCGTAGAGATCTAACTACAACAGTAAACGGCATGCAACTGTGAAAGTTAGCTTTGTTTTGCGTAGACCTCGTCCTCTTTACTACACGTTAAACAGGCCAGGGTAATTGACAGATATGGACATGTGCCGTGGCCCAAGTGCAGGCTTTCTATTGATGGCCGAGCTATCATGAGAGCCGTGAGTCTGTGCATGGCGTGTCGTGGATTGAGATGTGAATGTACAAACTTGCTGTTACACTGGTCGTGTTTTTGCGTTATTTCTTACAAATATCGGGCTAAGTCTGCCAAGGAACGACCGTTTTTCACTAGGCATAGCCTAACTTCATTAAGTTCGCCGATCTATTCACGGGAATGCAAATGACCGGCCGACTGCCTCAGTGACAAACGGTGTAAGGTCGCATGGAAACTTTGAAAGCCGTGTATGTGGAACATGTGTTCTTCGAACACAGAACATGAAGGGGAAAACGTCATCGATCCGATCCGGGATCCCGGCCTAGGATCTGCTATTCGCAGATCCATTCTAGTTATTATTATTATTATTATTATTTTTTTTTTTCGATTTTGTTAGCAGCAGAACTCAAACACCGTTCAACATAGAAGTTCAAAATTTTGCACACATAATCTAGCGGAAATTTTCTAGGGGTATATTTTTTTTTTTTTGGCTATGTCACGTGGTTCGGCCGCCATATTGGATTTTGTGTATAATCTTTAAAAATCTTCTTCTCCAGAACCACTGAAGCGATCATTGTCAAATTTAACATCCAACTAGTAGGTCATGAGTTCTTTAAAGTTTGCGAAAATGGTTCACTTCCGATCAAAACTCTAGAAGCTCGCCATTGGTCGAATTTATGACGTCACAAAAAGTTCTTAAAGTTCATTTGTTCTGAACGAATTCTGATGTATCTTGAGCTGCTGATTTCGAATCTGGTTGTATTTTTTGCATATCTGTGTAACTTTTTGAGATATGAGCAAAAAACTAAAAAAATTACGTAATTTCAATGGCGTTTTAATCGAGAACTATGGCAGTTAGAAATGTGCAAATTGCATGAAAATGTAGTTCAAGACACGCTCTTTCGATCATTCGTCAACGGATTTGAGCTCCGATTAAAAGTTTTCTCGCTAGAAGCGTTTAAAAAACAACACCGTTTTAGTTTAGAAAAAGATGGGAATCCTATTGCTTTAACATGGAGTTAGATGGGGAATGGACTGGATTTGTAGTATTTGACCTGATGCTTTCGGCTACACTGTCCGTGATCTCCCGAAACCGTTGTAGGATGACATTCAGCTATACAGTACTATATTAGATGGCGTAGAGATCTAACTACAACAGTAAACGGCATGCAACTGTGAAAGTTAGCTTTGTTTTGCGTAGACCTCGTCCTCTTTACTACACGTTAAACAGGCCAGGGTAATTGACAGATATGGACATGTGCCGTGGCCCAAGTGCGGGCTTTCTATTGATGGCCGAGCTATCATGAGAGCCGTGAGTCTGTGCATGGCGTGTCGTGGATTGAGATGTGAATGTACAAACTTGCTGTTACACTGGTCGTGTTTTTGCGTTATTTCTTACAAATAGCGGGCTAAGTCTCCCAAGGAACGACCGTTTTTCACTGGGCATAGCCTAACTTCATTAAGTTCGCCGATCTATTCGAGGGAATGCAAATGACCGGCCGACTGCCTCAGTGACAAACGGTGTAAGGTCGCATGGAAACTTTGAAAGCCGTGTATGTGGAACATGTGTCCTTCGAACACAGAACATGAAGGGGAAAACGTCATCGATCCGATCCGGGATCCCGGCCTAGGATCTGCTATTCGCAGATCCATTCTAGTTATTATTATTTTTTTTTCACAGAGTTTGTTAGCAAGGAAACTTTTTCACCGTACAACATACAGATCCCAAATTTTGCACACATATTTTGGCGGTGAATATCTCGGGACAAATTCTCCATTTTTTTGCTATGTCACGTGGTTCGGCCGCCATATTGGATTTTGTGTAAAACTTTTAAAAATCTTCTTCTCCAGAACCACTTAACTGATCGATTTCAAATTTGACATGCAGCTAGTAGGTCACGAGTTCTTTAAAGTTTGCGAAAATGGTTCACTTCCGGTCAAAATTCTGGAAGTTCGTCATTGGTCGAATTTGTGACGTCACAAAAAGTTCTCAAAGTTCAATCGTTCTCAACGTATTCTGATGTATCTCGAGCTGCTGATTCCGAATCTGCTTGTATTTTTTTGATATCTGTGTAACTTTTTGAGATATAAGCAAAAAACTCAAAAAATTACGTAATTTCAATGGCGTTTTAATCGAGAACTAAGGCAGCTAGAAATGTGCAAATTGCATGAAAATGTAGTTCAAGACACGCTCTTTCGATCATTCGTCAACGGATTTGAGCTCCGATTAATAGTTTTCTCGCTAGAAGCGTTTAAAAAACAACACCGTTTTTGTTTAGAAAAAGATGGGAATCCTATTGCTTTAACATGGAGTTAGATGGGGAATGGACTGGATTTGTAGTATTTGGCCTGATGCTTTTGCCTACACTGTCCGTGATCTCCCGAAACGGTTGTAGGATGACATTGATTCCAGTTTCCATCTAACTCCAGTACTCTATTAGATGGCGAAGAGATCTAACTACAACAGCAAACGACGTGGGCCTGTAAAAGTTGGCTTTGTTTTGAGCAGACCGTGTCTTGTTTACTGTACGCTAACTAGGTCAGGGTGATTGACAGATATGGACATGTGCCCTGGTCCAGGTGTGGACTTTCGGACAACGGCCTAGATATCAGTAGAGCAGTGAGTCTGTGCATGGCAGGTCGTGGATTGAGACATAAAAGTACACACTATGAATTTTCTTCTTTCTTTCTTTTCTCTTACCGCTGTCGCGTGTTAGTCATGTCAGAGTTCGATCCCAGGTTTGGCAATTTGTCAGGCGATGAAAATGTTGTCACTTTCAAGATTTTAAGCAGGCTGCTAGGCGTGTTGGATGTTCTGAGGACGAATTTGGTGCTTTTTCCTTTCTCCGACGCACAGTTTTGTCGCCAGTTGCCATGAAAGTGCGAAAAAGTGCAATTTTCGCCCATGTTTGGAGGTGACGTGACACAAGACTGCTGCAGAGGTGGAGCTGAAAATGACTGAGTACAAAGGGATTTTTGGGTACTCTAGGCGTGCGGAAAATCATTAAAGTGTGTCAATAAATGTGGGAGTTCCAGTACTTCAAATATTGTCCAAAGGCCGATTTGCTGTATTTTGCTCTTCGACGTCCCCATGTTATATGATGCATTTTCAATGCATTTGTGACCACGATAAAGGCACGGGCATTGTAAGCATGGTACCCGACGTACTTTGACATCCTGATCATGAATCTGGACTTATTTCTTGATGGCGACGTATAGTTTTGCCGCCAATTGCAATCAAAATGCGAAAAAGCTCAATTTTTCAACATATGTGGAGGTCTGGTGAGAAAAAAAACCGTTACAGCTGTAAACCTAAACATCACTGAGTGGAAAGCGCTACACACGTACTCTATCTGTGCTGAAAATCTTCGATCTGTGTCACCATTCAAAGGACAAATAAGGGAAAACGTCATCGATCCGATCCGGGATCCCGGCCTAGGATCTGCTATTCGCAGATCCATTCTAGTTTTTCTTGTTTTTAGTATTGTCTTTAGGGGATCTGTTGCTTTTCACCTACTGATATTAAGGAAGCTTTGCCTTTTTTTACATTCTAAAAGCGAAAAGTTTCAGATTGTAAACACTTATGACAGTTTCCATAAAATTGGAAATAAGGCCTTAGTGGTGAGGTGGTTAGCACGCCAGCGCGGCACATTAACTCAGGAGCCTCTCACTAGTGAGAGTATGGTTGTGGGTTACATTGTAAGTCATCAATTGTAACTCCATAAAAGGACAAATTCAGGAAAGCAGAAAACCCAAATTGTAGATAGTACATTGTTCTGTAGTAAAAATCAGTGTAAAAAATTTAAACGTTCTAGGGCAAAACTTTTTAATTGTAGTCATGTTTGAATTTGTGACTTATGTCTTAAAATGTTTGATAAATACAGGCCCTGATTACCAAGTTTCCTATGTCCACTATACACAGCAGATACATTCAGTAAAGCTTTATGTCCACTATACACAGCAGATACATACAGTACGGCTTTATGACCACTATACACAGCAGATGCGTACAGTACAGCTTTATGTCCACTATACACAGCAGATGCATACAGTACGGCTTTATGTCCACTGTACACAGCAAATACGTGCAGTACGTCTTTATGTCCACTATACACAGCAGATGCGTACAGTACGGCTTTATGTCCACTATACACAGCAGATGCGCACAGTACAGCTTTATCTCCACATTACACAGCAGATGCGTACGGTACGGCTTTATGCCCACTATACACAGCAGATACATACATTACGGCTTTATGTCCGCTGTACACATCAGATACATACAGTACAGCTTTATGTCCACTATACACAGCAGATGCGTACAGTACAGCTTTGTGTTCACTATACACAGCAGATACATACAGTACAGCTTTATGTCCACTGTACACAGCAGATACGTGCAGTACGGCTTTATGTCCACTATAAACAACAGATGCACACAGTGTAGCTTTATGTCCACTATACACAGCAGATGATTGCAGTACGGCTTTATGTCCACTGTACACAGCAGATATGTGCAGAGTGGCTTTATGTCCACTATAAACAACAGATGCACACAGTACGGCTTTATGTCCACTGTACACAGCAGATACATGTACGTACAGTACAGCTCTATGTCCATTATACATAAACACATCAGATGTGTACAGTACGGCTTTATTGTCCACTACATACAGCAGGTACGTGTACATTCAGTACAGCTTTATGTCCGCGCTACAACTCCAGTTGTGCAGATTTAATATTTGGATTGGAGGATACATGTATGTAGATATAGAAATGATTACGTGCTATTTGTGTAAGTTTTTATACTAATAAGATCATCTGAAATTGTCCCCGTGGAAGCCTGTGTATAAACAGATGCTGGGTGCTATGTTATCGTGCGTAGTGTCCCATATTAGCTGAGCTAAGTCTAGCCCAAAGCTAGCTGGTCGATAACTATGTAACACCAAGCGTTGTAACCTAGATCAATGAGGACAATTTCTCTAAAATAGCGAGTGAGTGCTTGGGGTTTAACGTCGTACTCAACAATTTTTCAGTCATATGACGACAAATGAATCCTTAGGGTGCGTGTACGTGTAATATGCCTCCTTTTTGCAGGACGGATTTCCACCGCTCTTTTATTTAGTGCTGCTTCACTGAGACGACTTACCAAAGGCAAGTAAGCCACCCCGCCCGAACCATTATACTGATATGGGTCAACCAGTCATTGCACTATCCCCTTCATGCCGAATGCCAAGCGAGGAAGTTACAACTTCCTCTTTTAAAGTCTTAGCTGTGACTCGAACAAGGATTGATCCTGGATCTACCGGTCCCGAAGCGGACGCTCTACAAACTGTGCTATCCGGGCCGGTCTCTCTAAAATAACGGCTGGAACAGTACCTTACACTTGGTATGCACAGATTCCCAATAAAAATACCTGAAATGTAACATTGTCAAAGCCAGCATCAATACTAAAATAAAACCACTGTTCAACAGTAACCCAGCCATTTAAACTTTTGAATCAAACAAGTCAAACCAGTGTTGAAATTAAATTCAAAATTCGAGCAGAGTGATAGGGTACAGAATATTTATTTCAGCAAACATTTTCTTTAAGAGCTGCATTTGCTGTAAACAGATCTAGGATCCAGACTGCAAGGATACATGCATGTACGTGCATAAAAATGATTAGGTGCTATGTCTTCCAGTTTCCACTTTAGAAATAGGTATATATTTGCTTGAGTGTTTTATTTTATTAAGTTCACCTGAAATCCTGTTAAATTACATGAATATTATAGCAGTCAGGCTTACTGGTGGCTGAATTCCTGGAGAAAACTGCTGCTGGTTGCTATTTACATGATCATATACCTGAGAAACCTCTAAACCTTACGCTTGGGCTGAACCACTGACAGCTGCATGTATGTGTAGACGTGAGGCTGTGATTGTATTGGGGAGGATCTATATCTGAATGATGGATCGAGTGAAGTAAAGGTGTTCTTATTATGAGTGAGTGAGTGAGTGCTTGGGGTTTAACGTCGTACTCAACAATTTTTCAATCATATGACGACGAAGGAATCATTAGGGTGCGTGTACGCGTATGTGCCTCCTTTGTTGCAGGACGGATTTCCACCGCTCTTTTATTTTAATGCTGCTTCACTGAGACGACTTACCGAAGGCAAGTAAGCCTCCCCGCCCGAGCCATTATACTGATACGGGTCAACCAGTCGTTGCACTATCCCCTTCATGCTGAACGCCAAGCGAGGTGTTTTAAAGTCTTAGGTGTGACTCGATCAAGGATTTACCCTGGATCTACCGGTCCCAAAGCGGACGCTCTACCAACTGTGCTATCCGTTCTTATCATGAAATAAACAAGTACCCAAAGGTTGGTGTTCCCTGTTACATGTAGATCTATACATTTAACATGGACCTTGTGTGTGTGTGTTTTATCATACTTGTCATGGCTCCCTGGTCAAGGGGGTGAGCACGCCAGCATGGGGGCAATGACCCAGCGCTCATGCTGGCTTCCTATCCAACCGTATGTGGGAAGGTCTTGCAACAACCTGCGGATGGTTTTCTCCGGGCTCTGCAAAGTTTTCTACCATGATAATGCTGGCTGACACCATAGTGAAATATTCTTGAGTATGGCATAAAACATCAGTCAGTTAAATAAATAAATATGTTCATCCTTTCTTAATCCCTAGATCATTCCATCAACATTTTGTGTTGTAGACTGTTCCCCAGGAGAGGGAAGTGTGTCCGGTAACAGAGCTGTGTACAGTACAAGTCCTGACTATCTCAATGAAGGACAACATGCCAGAGCTAAGTGAGGTCACCATCCCAAACGCTCTTGCGTCATCGTTACGCCTCTCCTGTAAAGTCTGCGAGAAAGACTTTGCGAGCTTCCCGGACTTCCAACAGCATGCCAAGACACATGTGGAGAGTGCCAAGCCTGAGTCTGATCTCGCAACCACACCGGATGAAAGTGGCGATGAGAACTCCGTCAACGACTTTCAGTCCGATTTTCAGGATGAGTCCACCTCACACTCTTTACACTCAGAGTCTTCCCAGATGGAGGCCATTGCAAGGGAGTTAATTGGCTTAGCATCAAGTCCACAGACAAAGGCGCTGGAACACAATGACGCGTCCAGCTCGTTTAAGTCCTCTCCTCAGTCTGTTGTGAAGGGTAGTGGATGTTTGGAAGCGAGGTCAGTTCCATCAGCTGTACCTGCGGATGAAGTGTGCTGTTATCTGTGCGCGTCCTGTGTTGTATGCGACTCTGAATTCACAGCGGATGTCGCTTGGGAAGATCATATGATGAAACAACACCCGGGCGTGAAACCTTTTCAGTGTGCTATCTGTGGTAAGGAAGTAAACAACATGCCCTCTCTCAGAGGACATGTTTTCAAAGTACATAACACATTCAGTCAAAAAATTTGCGAGCGAAAGTGGAACAAACGAAAACAAAACTTCCCCGGCAAAACTCGCGAGCCGTGTTATCTCTGTATGGGAAGTGGCAAGTCCAACATAACGGCCTTGAAAAACTCTGAAAAAGTGATTCCACAGGATGATCCAAAAGTTTGGCTACGAAAATATGAGAAACGCTCAAAGGCAAAAGGGTCTACGGAGTGTTCGGTTTGTGGGAAGGTCCTCAGCAACACGTACTTCCAGAAACACATGAAGATCCACACAGGCTTCAAAACTCACAAGTGCCCCAGGTGTCCAAAAACATTTCGCGAGTCCGCGGGGCTTCGTCACCACGAGAGGACTCACACCGGTGAGCGCCCATACAAGTGTAATGAGTGCGGGAAAACGTTCACCCACAATGCCGCCATTTCACGGCATATGAGAATTCACACACAAGCTAAGATACACCCATGTCAGTTATGTGATAAAAAATTCACGCGACGTGATGGGCTACTCAAGCACATGGAGGTTCATGATGGGATGAAAGAGTTTGACTGCTCTCTGTGTGTTCAAACATTCAAGCACAAAACCAGCCTCGTACGACATTATAAAACTTTCCATGGCGTTGATGTCAGGGCTATGCATCCTGCATAATGGCTTAGTAATTCTCAGCCTTTGTTTAATTAAAAATTTACCCTATGAAGACTTTTCTTAAAGTAAAAGAAACTAAAAATATGAAGAAAGGTTTATCACATAGACAACTGAAAGCTATGCGTAAAAATACTGACATTTATTTTTTTTAGATTTTTTTGAAGTGTTGAAAGGCATTCAGATATTCAAATTGTATAGTGAGCTTCATGAGCCATACTGACAGCATGTAGGAACTCTTGACATCACATCACCTTTCCTCAAAACAAGGAAGGAATTTTTGAGAACAGTATTTCAGTAATCTTTTACTCATGGGTAAAAAGAGTTATTCCAACATTCAGAGTCGTAATTAGAGTTAGAAAAACTTCCTGTGACGAGTTCCTAACCTCTGATAGTATGGTTCATAAATCCCACCTAAGAATTCAAACATTTGAACGCCTTTAACTCTCTTCAGAAAAAATAAATCAAAATATATTTAAAGTGGTCCATTAAATGATGCCAACTTCGATTTTTAGAGATCTTTTCCTTTAAAAATTCAAACTCAGAACATGTACTTCTGAAGTTGTTTTTATTTAAATGGGAGGTAGTACAGTATGTACGTAAAAATCACCTCAATAATTCTCTGTACATTGAATCAAATTTTCCTTTTTATCTTCTCTTCATTATTTTGTTAGTAAAATTTTTCAAAATCTTTCTTCTATTTTTTTTTTTAGGTATTACATACAGGTAACTTGGAATGTAGAATTGATACGTTCACAATTGTTGATTCTGAATTTCCAAGTCGTGTTTTCCAACAGTGTTTATAATTGCCTTTGGCTAACAACATTCTCACATTTAAATTAGATTAGTCATGTTTTTCAGGGGGACCTCTAGTGTAGCTCAAAGCCATTTTAAAATATTTGATGTCCACGTGTATGTTGTGGTGGTCAGAAAATCTTGCGGAACAGGAATTTCAGGAAGATATTTATTATTTTCTGCATGACTTTGGTTTCATGGGTTTTGAAGAAGAAACTATTAACCTGCGGAATTGATGAAATGTTCAGTTTGGGTCACTTCTTGTATTTTTCATTAAGCCACTGATTAATGACATAACTGTACTGTTTCATTTTGTTTTGGAATTATTTCAAGCTCTGTTGCTGAAGCTTATAGTGTTACCTTGAAATGTGAATATGTACATGTTATCAAAATGAACCAGTAGGTGTTCTAATAAAAGTGACTTCATATTCATAATGTAAGACTTGACTTCGTGAACACCGATACATGTGCTTATAATATCAGCAGGTATATTTCATCATACATGTACCTCATTTTGTGATGAAACAAAGTATGAGGAGATACATGTGTAAATGTATACCCTTTGCTGTAATGAGTGTCTGTTATCCAGTTATGCCAGTGCTGGTTTTATCAGGGAGTAGCAATTTAAACCGTACATAACACCCATAGCAAAGCATAGTGAAGATATTTTACCTCGTACTTAACAATTTTTCAGTCCTATGACAGCGGTAGTCAGTTAGTAGGTGTGAGTACATTATATAATACTGTGTTTTCTTGCAGCACGGCGAGTCCATGCCGAGACTCAACCAGATACCGCACCCAAACACAAGTACATGTTTACCCACACCGGGCCAACCAGTCATTTTTCCTTGCTCTAACCTTTCAGTGCTGAGCACCAAGCATGGCAACAACAAGTACTATTTTTAAAATTGTTGGTATGACCTGACCAGGGTTTGATCCTGAATCTCATGACTCTGAGGCAGATACTCTAACCATCATGCTACCAAAGTGGTCGAATGAAGTACTTTACCTGTAGCACAGTTGACATGGTGATTGTGGGGGTATCCTGCCTAATTTCTATGAGGTGCTGGCTTGCTAGCCATGTCAATAAACCTGCCAGTAATAAACACCAATGTGATCCTAAGTAGAGAAAAGTCTAGGTAACTAGGATTCCATAGAATTTCCAGATAGTGTTGTTATGCTTGTAAGTATATTTGGAGTACCTGACTGACTTACATGAACTTCTATAACTTCTTTCAATGGCATTTAGAAGTTGAGTTGGATAACAAAACAAATCTATGGATACTTCTTCTATTTATTCAGTGAGCGACGTTTCGGTATAGGTACTAATACTTTTATCCGAAATGTCGCTCGCTGAATAAATAGAAGCTGTTATCTATATGTACGTTTTGTTATGTACCTGTAGGATGGCACTTTATGGATGTAGCACAGAATCGGATGCTGAAAATAGTGTCATTAACACGTGCTACACGTACATGTATCAGTGTTGAATAAAAATCAACTCCACCAATAACTATCCATATCTTAGCATCTACCATTTCAACTAATGACAGGGTCTATGTTCAGATATAATCTTATCCTCTGATAATCGTGTTAAACTTGGTTACTGACCCATTCCTGTAAAAAATCAAAAAAAAAAACACCAACACATTTGGCTTATGGATCATTTCTGTATTTCTCAAATCAAAAAAAAAAAAAAAAAAAAAAAAATACAAATCAAAAAGAAAAAAACTGAAACAAGTCACATAAACCACATGATGGTAGAACAGAAGACAAAAAAATAGTGCACCACAAGATATATGTCATACACACATGTACATGTACTGTGTAAATGCTTGTGAAGTATTATTATGGATATATCGAAATATATCTTCTAGAACTTATAGACTTGGTGCTGAAAAAAAAAAACAACACACAAACAAGTAACTGAAATTCTTTAACCACTGGCAGACATAAAAGGCTTTACATCTTGACTGTACTAACAGTTGTACCTACATGTACAAAATGTGTCATACTTCAAAGTAACATCATTAATGTAGGCCTATTACATACATATTTTCAAGTAATGTCTTGTTTTGGTATAAGAAACACCAAAGAAAGAATAATTTATTATGTTTTTAAAGTTTGTTGAAAGACAAACTTTGATGATGGCATCATACAGCTAATAAAATGGTCAGTGTATACTTGACTGATTAGGCCAGGATAACCAGAAGTGCAGGCTGCCTGATTATTTCCATGCAGTGTTACACCAAGGATAGACCTTTTCTTAAAGACAATGGTGGAATATCATAAAATTTTGCTATTTTCAACAAATTTGGCCTCTGTGATTGTGAACAAAAACCCATAAAAATCTATTAAATCTTGAACATGCAACATTTTGCCTGTTTAAAACTCCTGATCAGCTAACAGGATTACATCATTTAATTTGCATGCTCCCACAACATCCCTAAAAAAAAAAAAGAAGGCAAAAAACCCCAAACAAATCCAAACAATTTGGTGCTATCAATACTAATAGCTTCAATAGGAAAAGATCTGGATGAGAAGCAATCAACCTGGATGCCTGGTGGGATGCAAGAAAATAGGACATCAGGCACCAGATTTTATTTGCCTACAGTAATTTTCCACTTTTTCACTCATTAGGATTACGGTGTTTGTTATGTTAAATGCTGTTTCTAGCCTCTCAAATCTGTTGAATACAAACTGAAAGACATGTTCTTTCAATAAACAATATATCTACATGTACAATATTGATGGTTTTAACTTGATATAAGATTTCACAGAAATGAGGTAACTCTTGCAAAATACCAGTAGAAAACATTAAATATGCATTACTCCTAAAAACATTAGGAATTTCTATTTCTGAGGGATCACATTTTAACTGCAATGTTATCCTGCAACACGCATGAAATACAAAAATCTATACCGTCATCATACAGGAATTTATTTCATGGCATGTGCCAATTGTATATTGCTCTACCTAAATGTATAAAAATGACAGAAACATACCGCAGAGACAGATCATAAATGGATCAGTTAAGAATTAACTATAAAATGTCGTAGATAAAACATTAGCACAATTTACACGGAATAGTTCATTTTGACAGAAAGTCAAACGTCCTTATTACAAAACAATAACTAAACAAGAGGCACATGCAGCCAGCAGTTTCGTACACAACACGAGTCAGCTGGACGCACAATTAAAACACGCATGTATGAACTTCTGTCCAATAGAAGTCTGGTTGAGCTACAGTATCACACATTTAGTACTCTATAGTCTCCCTAAAACTTCAAAACCTCCATACAAATCAGGTCGATATTAAAAAAAAAACAAGTATTTATGCTTTAAAACTATCCCTGGATTTGCATTTTAACTTTGCTATACAATATAATTAAGTACAGCACTCTGTCGTCAAATCTCACCAACACGTGTGTGACCAGCACATTGTCGTTATGATCGATATATGCAAATGAGTGGTATCTTTGATTGTAGTCATTGATTAGCCTGGATGAGAAAGCTGGCGATATCTAAGGAAAAATTGTCTAAGTAAAGTTACTACAGGAAATATTTAAATATCATGTATTTTGTTTGTTTTTTTTTTTTGTAAATATGTTGTATATCATAACACTATTAATAATAAAAATGCTTGAACAGTTTGCAAAATGTAAAGAGTAAAAAGGTTAAAAGACAAAATACATTGCATTACAATAAAGTGGTCACAAAGTCTACAGTGTTTAAATACTGGCTTATTGCATGTTAAGTTTGAAAATCTACATGCGTATTTTACTGCTCTCTGAGACAACATGCAATATGGTAAATACTGTATTTCACCTATCAGCTTTTGTTTTTTTTAAGCGATACATTTTGCTTGATTCTGAATGATTCCTCGCTAGAGCCATTTAAAAGTTTCATGTGAAGTTTGATCAAATTTTTATTGGATTAAAAGGTATCATTTGAACACCTTAAATGTGCTTCTTAAAAGTGCATTTCTTAAGTTTTTATAACAAAAACTTTAGTGCTGGCATAAAAAGTAAAGCAGCATTTGAATGCCTTTATTGCTTCTTAAAGTGAACATAAAGTCAGCCATTAAAGCAAAAATAATTAATAAAGTAGTATGCCAGAAATGTTCTAAAAATATTTTAAAAATTCGACACCACATATCAACAAAATAAACAGCAAGCAATCGTCAGTACCTATCCACCCATTTGGTGACGGCATTTTGCCATATTATACCTATCTAGAGTGACATCACAAAGCCAAGGAGCTCTTCCGTACCATCGGTATTAAAGAATGTGACAATGAGAAGATACAAACAAAAACGCCCGGTACCCAACCAGCTCTATTCCATATTCAAAGGGCTGATATTTCTTTTAGTTTGGCCCTCTGTGAGGTCGACACTCGAGAACACAAGCGTTGTGTTTTAGCAGTCCTGCTTGTTCTCCTGCATGGGTAAGCATTTGGCCTAGCTTGCTGTACTGACTTCAGGGAATTTACCAAACATAGCAGGATCTTCTGATTGATATGGGACTCTTACAATCAGTTTTTCGGAAGATATTTTTGCAATAAATCTGAATTTGCTGAGGGAAAAATAATGCAAAGTCACAATAGTTTTCGTCAAGCAATTACTCTCAAGGCGGTTTTCTTGCCAGCTCACCGGTACAAGTTACAACAGTATCCTGCGGTCCAAAATTCATCAGCTTGACACTTAAGCTAACTGCGAAATCCACTGAATTGCATCAATATCTGTCTACCCACTAAGAAACCACACTGACAATCGAGAGCTAATAGGTTTTTGATGTGACAGCCAATTATCACGTGACGCTTTCAGCGCTAGTGATTGGCCAAGTTCATAAGCACTTCTACAACATGGCTACTTGCAGTGAATTGTCCATCACTGCCATATCTCCAGCGCTGAACTTAATCTTCTTGGCTTTCAAACCTTTATAGAGTTTTTTTTTTTTACATATTTTTCTGTGATAACTCTGTCCTGTATCATTTTTTCGATGTATGCATAGTGGCACACTTTATGTTCACATTAAAGTACATTTTTAAAAGCTAAACTTTAGGTGAAATACAGTATTCCCGGCATAAAACAATCTATGCATTGTCACACCTGCAAACATTAACATTGCTGTTAGATCTGCTTTTCTGGGGAAAGCCATCCTTGTTTGGCTTGTGTCAAGAGAAGAGATCCTGAGAAGACTTATATTCTGTGACCATTGGCAGTGTGGGAAATGAGAGGGTGTCCAGTAGTGACCGGCACTTAGCACTCAGGACAGCACTGGTCAGGGATTTTACGGGGCTCATGACAGGTTGGGATTGGACAGAGCATCGTGTCACACTGTACCTGGCCTTTCTGCAAACAGTAACAAGACCACAGTAAGTACAGTAGACGATGACGATTTAACTACAAGCCTATGTCAACCAGATATACATACAAATTTCTTTATTTGTTATTCCAGAATGTGGATGTATTGATGGATGAAACCATGCAGAGCCTGGGGGAAACTGTGCATGGCAAAAAGGAAACCATCGACAGCCTGGAGGAAGCAGCGCAGCGTCTAGAGGAAATCATGTAGAGCCTGGGGGAAAACCATGGAGAGCCTAGAGAAAGTGGTGCATAGCCTAAAGGAAACCAGTCAAAGTACGAAAGAAATTATGCAGAGCCTCAAGGAAAGTGTTAAGAGGGAAAATATACACAGCCTGGAGGAAACCATGCACAGCTTGGAGGAAACCATGCAATACATGGAGGGAGCAATTCAGCCTTGAGGAAACAACAGACAGCCTTGAGGAAACTGTGCACAGTAAGGTCCTCTTGATGGAACACCACCATACTTGTTTTTACATAATACTGAATTCTATAAATCAGTACTCTTTGTAGCTACTGATACTAGCTACAGTTAATTATGAAAATTCCAAATTTTCTCATGCCAAAAACAGAGATTTGTATCTGGTCTAAGAATGTGATTTATAGGCTAGCTGTAATACATGTACATACAGGCTATACTTGCCAGTCTCCTGGATTTTCACATGTCACAACCAGCTTGGTACATGCTGTAAGTTGCACTGTCGGTCGGTAGAATTTTTGATGAATTTTTAACCTGGACGATCCATTCATTTAATAAGGGGACTGCGTGCAATTTGAAATCAACTTCTTGCGGGACAATGATGTGAATTTAAGCTTAACTGTTCTCTTACCTGGCATATACAAGTTTTACAGTCATGCACTTTCCACTTCTCATCGTTCTTCCGTGGCCTTTCTTGTTCATCCATGCAGCCACCTCCTGAGTGTTCCATGCCTTTCTCTATCCGCCTAACCTGTGGGGATAGAGAGCATTTTACTGAGAGATTATTCCTTTTCTTGTACAGTCCTATGACCAGAACTAGTAATACATGTAGGATATATGTTTCTTAATTTTGAGTTTCACTCTGGAGAGAATTTTGGAAATAACATCTTTGGATATGGTTGATCTTTGGAATTAATCTTGCTCTTTTACGGGCAAATGATACAGTTTGAGACGATGATAGCATCATTTACTGAACTATCAAATTAAAATTCCATCCAACATATCATAACAGGACTCAGTAATGAAAATATACATGTGCAAAAATATAGCTTATTTTATTATCTTTTCTTTCCCCCCCCCCCCATTTTCATTTTTTTTTACCTTTGTTTTCACTTTTTTTAAACTTTCTTTTCATTTTTTTTTACTTTTGTTTTCACTTTTTTTTTTACCTTTCTTTTCAGTTTTTTGATGTCCTTGGTCATTTTATGCATCATGCCTTCCATGCCGTGCATTCTCCGCGTGAACTCTTCCATTTCTGTCTTGAAGGTCGTCCCGAGCGTGCTACTGCTGTCAATATGATTGTTATGTGAGGCGGCAATGTTGTGGGTGTGGCCAGCCTGTGGGATGTTAACCTGCTGGAAGCCAGTCTGGCCTTGAGGAAAGTCATTAGGATAACTGTGCTGAGGGGAGCGTCGTCCACGGAACAAACCAGTGATTGTATTGAACTGGCCTGCAGAGTTACAATCTGAGAAAACAAGCAAAATTATATCAGTACAAGATTTCACAACCACGACATCAGCCCAATGGGATCCATTTTATGATAGGCTTCTGGGCCAATCATTGGTACATATGCACCTCAAGTTTAAAAGCTGTAAGTTGAATTGGTACAGTACAGTCGCATACAGGCCCATCATGGCTCCACGGTCGGCGTATGGTGGGCCCACCACGGTCGGATCATGTTCCATTGTACCTGAATAATGGGCGTACAGTACAATCTGATCAAGATTCCTTGTCATGGTACCATCATGGCTGGACAATGCTTATATGGCCTTAAAGAAATGACAAGTCACATATTATGCCGGTTGCCTTGTTACATGAGAGATCACTAAATTGTCAGCGTCATGCTAATACTTGCCAAAATATCAATAGACAATCGTCATAAAGGTTCCACAGAGAAGGACAATAAGATCATTTGTCATCTAACTAACTCAGGTTATTCCCCCAGTAAAACAATTACAGACTGATGAAGCTGAATTCACAAAACCTACTTAACAGCAAAACCAATACATGGAATTTGTGACGACTTCTTTGGGAACAACTAAAATGACACAAACCTTCACAGCAGTCAGCCCAAAGTTTAAGATCAAGTTTGGGTATCCTAGAGCAAGAGAGGTAATCCTGGGGGTGGTGTGCCATGTGGAAGACGTCGCTCTGGATCTCCTCAATACTGTCACTGCTCTGACAGATGACCGATGAGAGAGAGGAGTGTTTGATCTGCACAAGCTGGGCAGGGCTGAATACACCAGGGTTCTCGTACCAAAACCTACACACAACACAACCATAAACATGTACATATACATATATATATATATGAAGATTTCTGGTTATCTCTTACATTGCATGTTCCTGTAGCTGAATGGGACTTTATATTCGACATAAAAGCAAGGCAAAGAAAACACTAAAAGGAAGAATGTATCTGATGGAAGATCATTAAACACTGTCCACAAAAAAATTTTAATATATTTTTTTTACAATTTTTCCAACCGAGTTAAATGGTTTTAAAATTCAGATTCTACGGTGGCCTGTAATGACTCAGAAGATATGAGTGACGTCACATCCTTACTTTTTACCGGAAACAGTTCATTTCAAGGTTCATTCCGTGATCTATATGTATGTGCATTTAGAATTATGACATCTAGCAGTTTATGTGCGTTTGTGAGAAAAACGTCACTGGTCCCAACATGGTCGGAAAAGGCTACCATCCAAAGGTTTAAATATATTTTACTCAGTAATCTAAAAAAATAAATACAACTATTTTTGTGGACAATGTCTGATGGTCTTTCATCTGGCATATACTTAATGTTACCGTGTTCTTTGCCTTTAATTGACACACAACCTAGTACACACTATCTCATGTTATCTGGCATCCAATGAACAGCCCTGAGACCGAACAGACAAATAAATGTTCTGTACAGAGCAACAACATGTACACGCATACATGTAAATTATATCAGACTGGCTCTCCGCTTTTCAGTTTTGTGCAAAAACATAATTCCCAGTTCCATAAATGTACATGTATGTAAATGATTTCACTTGGAGTGATAAAAGAACAGTCTTGAGAGCAAGTCGAACAGAGGAAAGCCAGTGGGAGTTTACTCATGCCTTGTACAGAGCTACAGCACATGTACTTGTTCACATGTATGTTGATGTCCTTTTAACATATTAACAGTTCAGCTATCATATTTGGAGACTGTTTGCTTTAAGATTCTACAATACTGACTGACATACACTGGTACTTGAAATGCTGCCTCACTGAATCATCATGCTATTAACACATAAAAATGCACTCAGTTTAAATTAATTACGATGACACTAGCTCAACCAGTCAGTAAGTGAGTGCTTGGGGTTTAACGTCATACTCAACAACTTTTCAGTCATATTACGACACAGCTCAACCAGTGAACTGTTCAGTTGTGGACTATCCTAACTGCACAAGCAACCACAATACAGTTCTTATTTTTTATCCTTTAGACTATGCCCAGACTTAGAGCTGAGAGAACAGATACGATACAAATGCCAGTATAAACCACATCATACTGGTGTAGGTCATGAGACAGTCTGCCTTGCAACAGCTTTTCAAAGTGGTTTTCATCTCTTACCCCTTCTTACGATGCATGACAAATGCTACGTGTTCGATGCATGATAAAAATGCAACAGCTACCTTTAAGTGGTAATCTGTGTAAAGAATTTTACAAATTGAATATCTGAATATATTGTATGTCTACATGTTCTGTACATCTAGCTCAAATAGTGGTATGGACGAGGTTACAACTAAAGTTTCAGTTAATTTATCAATTTTTTTTTCATGTTTCGATGTATGCACAATCAAAATCCTGAAATTAACAAAAGTTGCTCTGCTGAAGAAGATTTGACCCCCTGCTTTTCAAAATATCATTAAAACGAATACTTCACGGCATACCGCCATATAAATCTAACTACTGTAAGGGTAGAGGTCATATTGTTGCTTAAACATGATTTCTGTGGCATGATGTGCTCATACACGTAGTACTAACTTTCTGATCAAATCTGATGACATTGACAGGTGTTTTTGACATGCATTATCTTACCTGTCGCCAGAGCGGAGTTTCTTGAACTGATCAACCAGCATACACATCAGGGTGGGGCCCAACTTAGAGCCAGGTAGAGGGTTTTCACTCATCAAACCCACAAACAAGTCTACGTTATCTACAATAACAAAGGCCATAATTCATGTTCTCCAATATAGTCATTAATTAAATGTTCCAAAAGAATATAAATCATTTTCAGCATCATTTTTGTAATAATTATATGCATAAATTCCACTGAAAAAAGTGCTTTAGCGGCTGAACAAATTGAAAGATTTAGAGTATGATGTATATGTATTAATAACAGTATATACTGAACTTTACAAGAGAGACTGTGATACCCCTTTGTATCTCTTTGAATCAACTCCTGTAAATGTTTAACGCTGCCAACCTTCAAAGCACTCTCTCCAATTTGTGCATACAAATGACTCCAAAATGATGACGTAAGCAACAATGTCATGAATGTTAGACAGCACAAAGAGCTCCCAAGCAAAATTTACCACAAATGCCCCTGGGTAGTAAGGCTGGACTGAGTGTGGGGGAATATACAAATAAATATGAACAAATGTCTCCATGACCACATCCTAGGTGAAGTACATACTTCTGCACCTGACATTATTTTATGCCTACCTGGGTGTCCGTACAATGACCGCAGTTTGCTCCGTACGTTCCAGTCAGGTATTTCTCCCCTCAGCTCATTAAAGTTTGTCACTTTGGTCATATTGCACATTTCCCTGTAAACATTGTAGCCCGGTATTCCATGATCACGACCCCTTTGAATATTCAGCGCGGCCAGATCTTTGCCCACGTGATTGGCTAGGGCAAACAGTTTCTCTGTCAGTTCTTTGTTCATCATCTCCGCAGGCATGCGCTTTTTGGATGCCACACCAAACATCCCTCTGAGCAGGGGGTCAATGCCTCCCTCCTCCATCAGCCGGTATGGGGAGAAAAACGCCCTGTGAAGTGGAAGGTTACCCTCTGAAATTTGCTGGAAGGAGGAATTCAGTCGGAACATGACTGGCTGGATCAGTGAATGTCCAAATCTGAATGCAGCTGTGGCAAACTCATTGGTGATGGTGGGGTCCACACTGGGGTTATACCCCTCATAGGGCCCCAACTTTTCCATGCCAATGGGGCCTAATACTTCCGGTAGCCAATGAGAATATGTAATATGCTGCATCATGGCTCCTATAATCTTTTTGGTTTCGTGATAGAGTACATTGTTGTCCCAGTGGGAGTTAATTTCTTTCAGTTCTGTTGCCATGGTGTTGTGTTGCCGTAGCCACAGCGTGTGCATGGCTGTGAGAGCCAGTTGTTCATTGGCTCTATGGTCTCCAGCCAGAAAGCATGGCACATGACGCTTCCCATTCTCTATCTGACAGTCGGCTTGGGCTATGATTCCGTTGGTGTCAAAAGGCAGGAGGGGCTTCCCAGCAATCCCACGAGGCCCTACTCGCAACAGTCCCTTGTCCTCTTCGTAGTCCCGCAATCTCTCAGCATCACCTATCGTGTTCCCATAAACATTGGAAGCATCAATGTACGACGTGAGCGCATTGATCTGCTCTCTGGGAGCTAAGGTGTTGAAGAAAAGGGACGTGGTTCCACTCCTACAAGTGGCACTACTTCGGGACACGCCTATACAGGTATGGGTTCGTATCCGAGGATCATCACCCGGCACGGGAATTGGAAAGCATGGGTAGCGGTTATCACAGGTGTCATTACATCGGCGACCATCGCTAAAGCGCGCATAGCTGATAGACTGTGGCGACAGTGTCAGGTCGTGATCCAGGAACTGCCCCCACTGCATCAACATGTGCGTGCTGCTCTCATCCGAGGTCACATGACGGGACGACATCATCGTCGTAGATACCAGACGGGCACTGGGAAGGCGATGGCCGTTGTATAGTTTGTTTCGATCCCAGCCTGCAAAACAGGCAACAAAAGGAACATTAATACAAGGTAAATGCAAGAGAACAATATAGTAACAAGTAGTATTATGGCCGTGCAGTTTGTCACATATAGCATGTCAATTTCTGCACAGATTATTTCGCATTTATTACAGAGCTTATAAGCCCTATGCTTTATGCACATATTATACTGAAAATAGAATTTTTTTAGCCAGTGCCCATTTAAGAGCTGGAGACATCACCTGCTTCAATTTTCTTCTGATGCACCCCGCTGCCTTTTTAGGCAACAGAAATTCTTGTATCAAGAGCAATCTTTGGCTCTCTGGGTCCCAGGATTTTGATCACATCAATCATGATGGTTGCAGATTTTTGAAAAAGTTTCTTTCTTTTTTAACACTTATCTTGCTATCAAAAACCCAATACTGGTAACCCAACAAAAAGCATAGTCTAACCGAAAGATGGTTTACAAGAAATTAACCCTAGTTTCACCAGCATGCAGCCTCTACCTCTGCAAGCATTCCCACCCAGCCACCATCTTACCGATGGGAGTATTAAAACCATTCTCGTACACCGGTTTCTTCAGCCGCTTGAATGCCATGTTAGATGCTCCCCAGGTGGGGTGCTGCAGGTTGTTGCACGTGCCGTCCGCCATGCGGTACTTCTGGTGGAAGCACATGTCCGAGCAGTCGATGTCTGGTTGCTGACGTAAACATCCCGACATGTTGGCAATCAGGTGTATGTGGCTCGGAGACACCAATTCCCCGTATGACAGCTCTACAAACCAGAAACAGATGGGCATTTCACTTCAAACATTACATGTATTTACTTGTTTATTTCACTGGTGTATTCTGCCATGATCAGGACTATTTTACTTGAGGAAATCAAGAAGAAAACCATGGAACATGTACTTTGCAAGGAACCTGACATCAACAAACAAACAAAATACTAGAAAAGAACTAATCCAAGTTCAGAGTCTTGTCTTACCTAGTTCTGAGCCAAAAGGTACAGCTTAACATGCCAATTCAAGTCCTAATTACCTACCTAATCATTACCTATACATCAGAAATTTGTCTATTTAGATAGAACTGAAAACTTTTCTGGCAGAGTTATTTCCTACCACTTAACGCCACCCACTTCCCAATACTATGACTTGATCTTCCAGCAACCACTGTTCAAATAAACTGGGGGTCATGATAGGTTGATTTTTTGAGATGTTGTAGAGAAAAGTAAAAGTTGCATGTGGTGGTATGGCATTGTTCCACGCGAAAGTTAGGGGATATATTTTTCAGGTTGAAGTTGGCATATTCACTACATAAATAGCAAGGAAAAGCAATACGCTCCTGTAACATTTATGTTGTACACAAGAATACTTCACTTAAACCATGGCGGCCAGCATTATGGTTGGAGGAAACCAGGTAGAGCCCAGGGGAAACCCACGACCATTCACAGGTTTCTAGCAGACCTTTTCATGTATGATCTAAAAATTTGACCTTTGACCTTAACAAATTTGTGTACAACTAATTGTGTAGCGCCTCACCATGCCCGTGCGTGTTGTAGTTGTGGCCATTCCTGACATGGTTGTGGATCAGCTCCAACGTCTGCTCAAACACCTCGGCTGCCCGCGCCAGGCTGAGCGCTGTCGGCGACGGGTAACGCACCAGCTGCAACAAGTCCTGCACCGAGTGCGTTCTACTGCGATCCCGCAGGTGGGTCAGTGTATTGTTGACAGCATTGTCAACACTGTTGATGGCTTCCTGGAGAGAGTTCCTCACAAAGGCATCACCAGGGTAAGATGTGTTTGAGTCTGCACAAAAAGAGATCAACAGTCAAGTAATAAAAGATCAAATGTTAAAATTATCATACACCACGAAACGCAACATCACACCATGAAGACATCCACATTCACGCAACTTAATGTTAGGAATTTATTCATTTCATTTATTTCATAAAACAAAACATTTAGTCTACTAACTTGCACACAGCAAGCAAATTTCATCTCATAGAGGATAATACACAGAATTTCTGAACTCGGCTGAGAATATCTACCATTGTCACTACAGTACTGCTTTATACCAAATTAAATAAAACTGAACACTGTCTCAGAAAAATTATTGTTTCATGTATAAACTGTTTACAGAAGAATAATTACGAACGGAATGAATAAAATGTTGATAAGACCAACACTGACTTTAACAACGAGAAATATCCCTGAGCGTGTACAGAAATCCATGGAATTGGTGGGAGCAAAAATTAAAGTTGATATAATGTATCACTTACTCCTCACCCAAAGGCGGATTGAAGACCTTGCTGCGCCCGCACCATTCGTGGCCACGCACTCATAAATCCCTTCCTCAGCTTTGGTGACTCCTCTTATCTGCAGGATGTGATTAGAGAGCTGGAAACGTCTTGAGTCCCTGATGGGCACGCCATCTCGAAGCCACCTCACCTGAGGCTGTGGGTCACCCGTAGCGGCACAATCCAGGTCTACATTAGAGCTGACAAGTGCATCCACATCGGACAACTGTCGGGTGAAAGTGGGGGGAACTATAGAAAGAGCGGAACGACAACAGATGATATAGAACTCCTGTCTACAAGACCTACTACTTCAACAAATGGGCAGATTTCACTCCTTGATGGAAACAGATAACAACACTGACCAAATTTATATATGTATTGATCAAGTATTCCTTGTAAAGCTTAGTTTCTCTATTAACATGGCATAACCCATTGTCTCATAAGAATTCCATATTAAAACTTGAGTCATAGCTCATTTAGGGTCGTGTTACAAACCACATCAGAGAAAATCGCTATTATGGTCTAGGTCTGTTTCCCCACTCTTTCGAAATACCTAAACCAAAATGGTTTATTATCTTCTCTATTAATACTTGTTGTACATGTAAACTAATGCACGCTTGCTGGACATGGCACAAATTTCTGTATGTGATGTGTCAGGAAATTGCAACTAACCCTGCTTTTCTATGTATGCATTTACTCGCAATGCTGATTATAAAATCACTATAGACAGCAAGCAAATCCTTTAACATGTAGATCATTCACAATATCAGGGCTTACAAGTCTTCAGTTACAACATACATGTAGCTGCATTTAATTTTAAGAAACAGTCACTTGCTTGTTACTTTAACACAAGTACTTAAAATCAAACTGACAGAAAATGTTAAAATTCACTAATAAACAAAGTGTACTTACGTTGATTGGCAATTTTCAGTTCGACGGAAACCTCAATCCTGCCTGCGGAATTCTCGGCCACACAGTTGTACGTGCCCCCATCAGACACCTGGGTATTCAAGATCCTTAAAGTTTTACCATCGTCCAACACCTCATAGCGGCCACGGTTCCCAAGGGAGATTCCTGAGGGTGTACCGAGAAAATCTTACCTGTTATTATCTTCGCTTTTTCAACTCCATCAAATAGACATGAGTCATTACCTATTACAATCTGAAATTGATGTTGATTTATAGTTTTGAAGCAAAAACTTGAACAATGATTCATGAGTCAGAATGCTGTAAGTTCCACAAAAACTTTTGAATTCATACACTAGATGACACCATTTTTATTTTGTGTTTATAGGTTTGGCGACACTAAGAGTTCTCAATGACTTTCATCTTAATCTATGGTTTCTGATCACATGTATGTCTCCAACAGGAAAAAAAAAAACTGCAGGGAAAATCAACGTTTACCACAAATAAGATAATCAAATAAATATATTTATTTATTTATACGATTGATGTTTTACGCAGTACTCAAGAATATTTCACTTATACGACAGCGGCCAGAATTAAGGTTGGAGGAAACCGGGCAGGGCCCATGATCATCTGTAGGTTGCTGGCAGACCTTCCTACACATGGCTGGAGAGGAAGCCAGCATGAGCTAGACTTGACCTTACAGCAACCGCATTGGTGAGAGGCTCGAGTCATTGCAATGCGCTGGGATGCTAAGAAACCCCCTCGGCCATGAAGGCCCCCAATTTGACTTTGAAGATTGATTTTTATTGTCAATTCAAGACTCGTAATATTACAATGTATCAGTTTCAATTTAAACATTGTTCTATCTTCAAGGTAACATCGCTATCACGTCAGTAAAATTGCATTTGTCAGCTGCCTATTAGGGGTCTAGCTGAGCATGACCATGGTAACCTACCTTCTTTGGACCAGGAATGGATCACCCCAGGACTTCCATCAGCCACACATCTGAACTCTGCCACGTCCCCCAAGGAAACAGCCACCTCCAGTGGTGGGTTGGTCCTAAATAGTGGAGGAACTGAAGAAGAGTAACCATCAAAAGTGTAAGAGACACTTACCTGATATTAAACAATACAGACAACCATTAGGTATAAATGCATCAATTTAAGTTTCTGCTTTTTCATAAAAATAAATTGTGAATTTTGGTACTTTTGGTTAAGAAAATAGCTCATCACATATATGTAAGGTAAATCTAATCAATGAAATAATCCTCACAATGTTTTCATGCAAGGTCATCATGCCATAACTTCATCAGAAAATTGAACAATCTCCTGCAGTTAATCACTCCTCTTGTAATTATCCAAAATGAAATGATATAGAGATCTTTCAGTGTAAACTTATGACAGAGGCAAAGTCTCTTTTCGGTGACTTGGCATTTATGTAGCAACACGATGTAACTACAAACTTCATGAAAATTTTCAGCTGAAGCTAAAAGAACATCAATCCAACATTCCTCAAACATACAAAATACTTCAACTTTCTAAAGACCCACAAAAACACCAAGGACCATAATTACCACAGCTAGAGATGCAGGTCAGAGGAAGTGCCCAGATGTGTGCTACCTCAAAATTCCTCACTTTACAATTAAAGCATAGCCTTAAGGATTTAGTTACTTCCATCTACTTACTCTGCACGGCCACATTGACATCTGTCACGATCCGGTCAATACTGTTGACCGCAGTGCAGCGATACTCTCCATGGTCATCAGGATGGATGTCAGAGATCAGCAGTGCACCAGATGACAGCACGGTGAAGCGCCGATCCAGCGGCAGCGCATTGTTGTTCAATGTCCACGTTATTTCTGGTTTGGGGTGACCCTCTGCAGAACACTCCAGCTGTATGGTCTGACCAACCACTGTAGTTACGTCTTTAGGGGTACGTATAAAATTGGGAGGAACTGGATGTACAGAATAAAAGTCATTGTAATTGTGTCAAATCTGAAATTTTGAGAAAACATATATGTGCACATTATGGACACTTCTGGGGAACTCCACAAGAGCTTTTGACCTTGGTTCTGCTGGTGCTTTCTTTGCTAATGTACCTGCCAATTTCCTCCTAACATTACAGTAATACCCTGAGGAAAATATTAAACACAGGGCATGTACAACAACGAGAAGCAGGCTTACAGATGAGAAAATAAGTCTTCACCTTTAACCAGGTACACATGCAGGTATACTTGACAAATTTCTTCACATCATAAATACCCAAACTGAACCAGTCATAATTGGATTCAAACATGCAACAAGCCTTGGAGAACACAGGTACATGTATATACAGTACACAGGTAGTTTTATTGATTTGATTGATGTTTTGTACTATACTCAAGAATATTTCACTTAACTGTACAATGGTGACCTGCATCATGGTGGTAGGAAACCAGAAACCACAACCATTCACCATCAATGCGAAAAAAGCCAGCCAGAGCTGAACTCGGTCTCTGTGCTGTGACAACATGCTAACCAGTCAACCACAGGGGCTTAGATAAAAACAGCCAGATCAAATTTACCTGGGTCTCCAAAATACCGAAGTTCTACTCCGGATGTTTTAGCTTCTCCAGCCACGTTTTTGGCGACGCACTCATACACGCCTTTGTCATTCTCTATTGTACGGTGGATCATCAATGTCCCATCATCCAGCACACGGTAACGAGAGTCATTTGTGTCAATCTCATTGCTGCAGAAACAAATAAAATACCACGCATAAAGAGTGAGTGCTTGGGGTTTAACATCGTACTCAACAATTTTTTGGGTCATATGACGACGACCACGCATAAAGAAAATGTGAACCATTACTAGGAAAATCCATTGGACAAATGAAATAATGTTGCCCTTGCTGGTCATGCACCGGAATCATATGCCTACAGACACATGCACATGAAACAAAAATCTGCATGCATTATTTGAAGCCTGCAGATATGATATATCACATGGGTTACCCTGCAAACCTTACTTGTTATGAAGCCAAGTTATCTCAGGGCTGGGATCCCCTTCAGCTCGACAGGTAAAGTAGGCCGTGTTCCCAAATGTCACATCCACGTCACGCGGCTCCATTGTGAACCTTGGCCTGCCTGGCAAAGAAGAGAAAATGTATTTTACAATCCAAGCAAAGAAGACCCTGTAGTTTGGGAAACAGATCAGTCAGTCCTGGTAGACACCCTCGATATACTGGCTTCAGTGTACTTATTCTGAGTTCAGTAGCCCTCGTACACGCCATCCGTGTCATCATGTTGGTCAAAGGAACCAGGTGGAAGCATTCGGACAGTTTCGCCAGTGCCTATGAAACAAGATAGGGACTGCGTAGCCAATTTGTGCTTCTGTCCTGCTGGCAGAGAGTCATGTGTTGCTGTAGTTTACAACCTTGGTGACATTGAGGGTATGCATGGACACAGAATGAGAAGGTTTATAAACTGTCAGACAACATCTTAGTATACTTTTCATGGGTCTGGTTCTCATCTGCAATCTTTGCTAAACTTTCCAAGGTGACAGACACAAACAACATGTACCCTGACCCTACAGATACAGTAAATGACCTGAAGTTTCACATGAGAGTTACTGTCGTTTACATTCACACATGTGAGTTGGCCACAAGATGACAGAAGAGAGTGATAAGCACCTCACCCATTTCACTACCCTGCATGGGACTAACAGCTCTGGTTGCTAATCCTCGCAACATGGGGTCAAGTCACTGACAGTGAGATGTGCAGGTCTCCCGACTAGTAGACCTACATGTACATCTATAAATATACCCATGAATGAAATCGAAAAAAGTATTAAGATGGGCGATGTCTATTACAAACCTTTAAATTCAAAACACTGTCTGAAAGCATGACCTTGCCAAACAAGGAATATACATGCACAATATACACTGCAAATGAACCGATCATTCGGGTTAGGCCTAAGGCGAATTTCACAGAGAAATACCTGCCATCAGTCTCTCATGTTTATGTGATTCCAATTTAATATATCAGTCTGCATGCACATTTTGTTTCTTTATAGTCCGAACTGTACTCCTTTTGCAGAAGAGTTCCTTTTCTGGCATTTTTTTGGGAACCTCCATTAAACATAGAAACCATACCCCACGCAAGGTTTCAGAAAACTACCATGATTTACTTTTTACCCCTTTTCGGAAGCACTGTGTGTGAGGCTGGCATATCGGGAGACAAGATCGGTTAAAGTTGTTATCACATTAGGAGTTCGCAAAACACCATCTCTGGCTTTATAAACAAAATGTTTCATGATTTTCTTTGTACAGTTTTGCCAGGACATGATTTACATGTCGCCAGCGACAGATAACATTATTGCTTTGCCTTCCCACAGCAAAAAGCACGTGACTGATGGGTAGACACGTGAAAATTTCAATAATTTTCAAATCAACAAGGTGCTTTCAAATTTCTGATTCATATTAAACACCTTAGGAATTTTTTTTTTTTTTTTCTTGATTGGTGTTTGATACACCCTACTCAAGAATATTTCACTTATAAGACGGCGGTCAGCATTATGGTGGGTGCAAACTCACGACCATCTGCAGGTTGCTGCAGACCTTCCCACATACGGCCGGAGAGGAAACCAGCATGAGCTGGACTTGAATTCAAACACCTTAGGACAAGTGACAACTGTCTGGTACAGGACAATACTGCTTTGTAAGGACATTATTACTTTATCATGAAGCTTTAAATTTCATGCACACAAATCCTGATTAAATTACAGCTGATTCCTTCAAAAGTCCTGAAAGTGAATATACCGCAACCCTATTAACCTGTACCGGTAGATTCTTGTTAAAAAAAAAATTACGAAAATAAAGGACTGCAAAACAACATTCCCGTAAAATTAAACAGTATATTGTGATCATTTATATGCTGGTGCAAGTATTTCCGAGTGATTGACGAGTGTGTATCCAGTGTGTCAAACACGACAGTAAACTGCTACTGTATGACTTCTTCATAAGCTAATAAACACTGTTTCTGAAGCTAAACTGTGTAATGGACTTCTCTGTCTGCACATCAGACCAACCAGAGCCAGTTGTAAACAGAGCCTTCCATCTGGAGAACAAGCAGACAGAAAAATCAACACACACTACCCTTGCTGGATTTTCTATTTGTTTTAATGTAAGACAGAATGGCTGCTGTATTATTATAAGGCGGACTGGGCTGTTGACTTTCGGAAGTCGCACCATTAAGCTAAGCCCTTCTTCAAGCAGGGCTTGAGCTTTCTACAGCGTGTTTGTTTGGGTAGGTAGTGAATGGTCCTGGGACACACTTTCAGATGACATCATACAATGCCTGGCCAATGATTGGATCCTTACACGCACAGGTGTACCCTCCACCCACCATGCATGCCCGAGGTAAATACCAGAAGGGTGAGAGGGGGGCAGGGGTCTACTTGCCTCAGGCGTCAGTGGACAAAAAGGATGGTCAATGTTGGCACCCGTAACAAAACACCATACACCATAAATTCAAGCAGAGACAGTGTGTCAATTAATGCTTGTGTCCCTCCTTCTTGTATCTACCATATGTGTAACACCATGAAGACAGATAATAAGGCTCAGTATATTCCTTTATCTACTATTTTGACCCCGTCTACCAACCATCCAGTAATATAAATGGTGTGGCCTGTAACTAATGGTGAAAATGGAAGTGAATAATTTTCCATGTATGTGTAGGCCTTCATTTAAAGATGGCTGACTGAAGGGTTTGTAAAATCTGTTTAAAATACAATAATAATAATTACAGCTGTAACATTCCTTACAGCGATTCCGATAATCAAGCATCAAGGTCCAATTGAATGTCAAATAAGAAAACACTATAAAAGTAATACACTCTGCTAATTTGCCACGATTGGAACAGATGCTACCACACATAACGGAGAACAGCTAGATTTAACTGCCAAAGTACATAGACAATGGACAATTCAACAAATTCAACCTTCATGTACAATACATGTACTGGACAACTTGGAGAAAAACCATGACAAAAATGAAAAATAATCAACTGGATTTGGACCCCACTCTACTAGATATCATATACAATGTGTCTAGTGCTGAAGACCACCACAGCCTCTTGCCCATATTAAGCCTTTGCAATCACCGCACCTGGTTAAGAACGTACATGTCAGGTTGCTTGACACATGGTGTGAAATCCCCCCACTCTAGTGTCCCATGCGGTTTCCCTGGGCTCAGGCCTGTTTTGACAGTGGGAGAGGACTGAGTATATGTAGCTGACTGGAAATATTAGGAAACTATAAAGATATGATTTAGTCTAAACAGTGTTGTTTGTTGATTTCTTGAAAAAAGATTTCTTTAAAAGTCATGGTTTTGTGGTTACTTTTCTGTGCAGCATCCTAAAGCCCATCTCTTCCTTGAGGATATATAAGATCTAGACCTGAAAGCAAACTGGAAACTGTGGTATTTCTTTAACGGATGAATTTGGACTAATAAGAGTTACATTTTCTGGGCTCGCCATGCCTCAAGGTACATGTGCAGGTAGCAATTGTTGGTGTATTTGACCACGGCTTTGGACTTATACTAGTGACAGTATGGGGTCTGCCATCACGATTGTTGACAATTACCCATGATGCATTCTGAACAGGGCTGGATTATGTGTAAACATGCAAAATTGCCCGTTGATAGCTTTGGAGAGGAGGGAGAGTTGTTCATTTCTTAGTTTGAGTGACAGGCGGCCAACCTGCAGGTTACCTGCAGCACATGTATAGTGATACACAGTTACCTCTAAAGTTTATGTTGAATGCACGGGCTTAGAATTTTATTTCTGAAGTAAGCTGGAGTCATTTTAAAATTTCTAGCAAGAAAACTATCGATCATATCATTAAATCCATTGACACCCAAAAAAAAGTACGTCTCAGGCTACAATTTGCTAGGAGTTTCACATTTCTAGCTACCAGAGTTCTTGAGTTACAGGCCACTGAAATTACGTAACTGAAAAGAGATTTTTGACCATATCTGAAAAAAGTTACAAAGATAGGCAAAATTGGATTCAGAAATTAGAAATCAGATTCGGAATCTGCACTGCCAAATACACTAGAATGCATGAAAAAGTTATCAAAATTAGACACTTTTTAAGACGTGATAACTTCCATCAATGGCTAGCTTGCAAAGTTTTCGATTAATGTCCAGGATTTTTTCACACTTGCCCTAATTTGGATCACTCTACAAGTACATCAAATGTCAAAAGAATCCGTCTGTTGGTTCTTGAAAAGAAGATTATTAAAATCCAAGATGGCTGCCATGTCATGTGACCAAAAACAGCCAAAATTTGTCTCGTAACCTTGTTCCTAAAATCACCAAATTTCAACAACATCCAATGAAAACTTTTCCTTTTACAACTCTTAAAGCTTTCAACAAGCTTTCAAAGAAAATGGAAGAAAAATAATAAAAATCTTAACGATTTCAATAGGTGTCCTAGCACAGAATAATAATAAAATAATAATAAAATATGACATCTGAATTCACTCTACCAGTAGTGTCCAAACAATGATAGGTGCAAGCAAATGCACACAATCTGATCTAATTTGAATCAACATTTGTACTGGTATGCATATTACATGTATGCTTTGATCTTAATTCATACCCAACAATTTTTCAGTTGTAGGACGAACAGGATTCATTATAGGTTTGTGTACATACACTGTGTCTTCTTGTGGCAAGGTGAGTCCATGCTGACAAAGTGCTGCTGCCATTGAAGTATCATGCTGAATGAAGACAGCAAACAAGGCACCCTAACATTACACTGACACCAGGCCAACCAGTCCTGTTTCCTTGCTCTAATCTCTCAATGTTGAGCGCTGAGTGATGCAGCAAACAAACCGGATCAACCGACTTTGAGACATAAACATCTGTGTAATATTTAAGCTATGAACTAGACCTAAACAATGTACATGTGACCTACAGGTATACACCCAGATTGTGGCATACAGCTTGAATAATGTAATCTGTTCAGAGAAGAATCAAGGGATACTACATAAAATGTACCTACTGCACTGGAATTCATCATTGGCGATACTGGTGAGTGACCTCCCTTGGAGCTCTCGTGGTTGCTGGCAGGTGGCTGCTGCCTGAGTATGGGTCTGATCAGATTTTAACTTCTCTGCTAACCACATGATCTGACAGTCACATATCAGAGCATTGGAGTCCAGGCGCCTTGTAGACAAAACACAGAATACAGATTTAACACTCAGTCACCAAACTGTAGTCCTAGTATTGTTTTAATCTATGGGGAATTGGTCCTTTTTCATTCGACCATAAAATTGTATCTAAATTCTTACGAGCTGATGAGCCATTGTCACGTGATTTATTTACTTTACGTCATTCGTGTTTTACGCTAAGAATATTTCACTTATGCAATGGCGGCCAGCATTATAGAGGGATTAAACCGGAAAGAGCTTCCCATGTATGGCCGGAGAGGAAGCAGGCATGAGCTGGACTTGAACTCACAGTGATCGCATTGGTGAGAGGCTCCTGGGTCATTACGCTATGCTAGCGCGCTAACCAACTGAGCCACAGAGGCCTCTGTTGACCCTTGAGGTTATAGTCAAGTACATGTATGTTAGAATCCAGCTCTCAAAGGCTGTGGTTTTAATTCATTTATTTAATTGTTGTTTAATGCCATATTCAACTGTTTTTCACCTATACCATGCGAGCCAGTTTTATGGGTGGTGCAAACCCAAGTATCAGAGGAAACCACCAACCATTGGCAAGGACCTGACAAACCTTTCAACCTTGACCTACAGATATGCACATCAGAGAGGTGGAAGACAAGTGATCTTTAGACTGCGTTAACAGCGTCATGAGCATCATTGTCACCGAGGCCACATAAGCACTGACAAGGACAAGACTGAACCAGCACCTCGTGTTGTCTAGTCATGGAAAGGCCAGCCACCTTTAAAGTTCACTAGACCACAGTTCCAGACATTCAGGCAGTTGACCACTGCATGGTGAATGATACAAACCATAAACATGACCATGTTATAAGGTGGAAAACACTGATCCAATAAATTAAGTATTTCTTCTCAATTTTGGGACACTTAAATGCAGACTGCTCATTTTAGCCAAAATATATGTAATCTAGCAGGAATATTGAGTTTTCCCACACAGTTAGATCATCCAAAGAACAGCACACTCATATCTTTACTTTACCAAAAGACTAGCAAAGAAATGTAATATTCTACTTTGAACACTACCTCCATCTGTCCCAAATTTTAGAAGAATTAGGGAGAAAATGGTAATAGTCCACAGTAGTGCATGAGCCAGTGCTAATATTTCACTTACACATCTTAATTTCAACTTCATAGGTATATAGATAAAAAAAATGGATAAAAAAAGGTAGTTTTAATTTCATGGGACAGTATTACATTACAAATCCACTACCATATCCCAAATCTTAATTTTACTTTGTTTACAATGAATTCGTGGAAACAAATGTACTCACAGCCGGCGCAGGTTATTGGAATATGCGAACACGCCAGGGGGTAAGCGTTTCAACTGATTATTCTGAAGAAATCTGGAAAAAAATTTACATCAATAAATATATATTTTTATTTTCTCGTGAATAACAATTTTCAAATTATTTAAGACGTGAAAAAGTTGCTTTACTTTACTCCCACAGGAATTTAACAACCATGCATTATTATTACATGTAGATTTAGTTAATGTTAATGTCGTCTAGTTTTCAGTACCTGGAGTTTATAGAAAAGGTAAAGGTTTTTCTCGGTATTGACCTAGAGCCAATTCTGCTGCTAGCAGAGCAAAGCTTACACTAACTGTCTCACGAAAATTTACATGTATACACATACAAGTATACACATACAAGTATACACATACAAGTATACACATACAAGTATGCACATACATGTATACACATACAAGTATACACATACAAGCATAAACATACAAGTATACACATACATGTATACACATACAAGCATAAACATACAAGTATACACATACATGTATACACATACAAGTATACACATACAAGTATACAAGCTCCTCAACATAAATGAAATTCTCCTGTTAAAAAATAAACCATACTTATATTATTTTCTTCCTTTCAAAGTCAGTTAATCCTTGCTTGCACAGTATACTGTTTTTTCAGACTAACTGATAAACCATATTATACCCAAAAAATAAATTTATCGAGGTATTTTTTTAGAGCGATCTGTGGAATCCTGAAAAATGAAATCATTAACTGAAAGAAATTAAAGAATTAATTCCTATTAATGTTCAACTGCATAATTCCCTTTCTTCTTAAAGCAAAATTCAAACATGCATGTATTTACAACAAATACAAGGTGAAAATATCACCACATTTTGCCTGCACCACCACCATTTATTGTAATGTGCAAAAGTGTAAATGAAGAAACCACAACGAACTGCATGATAAAACCTGTACGAACGAAGATCTTTCATTTGGTGACATCTTTCGTATATACATGCACGTATGTCGCTCTTTCACCAAATGGGAACAACATTCCAACATGCAGTGTTCACTTATTGTTTTGTACATTTATTTACTGACCAGGAAAAACAAAATCCAGCACTGGCAGAAGATGAATAATACTATCAGATATCAAACTTTTCATTTAATTAATCTAAAACCTGCAGCCATGAGATATCCCCTGAAGGCTAGCAACACTGTATTAAATACACCAGTATCTACATGTAGTGTACATCTGTTTGAATCATTTGATGACATCGCCCTATGCATATATTCTCCTATCTTTTCGTGTCAGAAATTAATGCTACAATAGCTCCAATAAAATGAGTTTACCGCACATCATCACTTATTTTTAATATTCAATTGAAATTACACTTCACAGAGAAATGCATAAATACTTATAAAACAATTGGTATAATTCACACTATTTGACCTTGTATTAATCTAATGTATGTTAATACTGTGTGTAAATACTAAGCAGGGAAAATATTTTGCCATCATCTCTCATTTCTGTGACTGTCAACCTTCTGTCATTAACAGGCCAGGCCGGGTAACACCCTCATCCCCATTTTCATTATCATCATGAATTACGGGACATTATCTCCCGTTATCATCATGGATCACAGGCACTATAATCTGTGGTGGCAAATTATTGCACATAAATGTACCATTCTTTCACTGCAGTTTCTGACAATGTTGCCAATTAACGCATATCATAGAATCATCTAATCTTAAACTGTCAAAATATCTTTCAACACCGTTTACAGGTTAATTATTTGGAGAAACCAGAGATGTTCAGGTGGAACTTATCTTCATCATTCAGTACAGCTTTACGTAAGTTCTAAAGAGGAAGGGGGATACATATCACAGATTAAACTCGGCTTTGGACCAAGCCTTGTTACCACCCCTGTAGGTACAAAATAAACTGCCTTTGATTAAAACACAAATCTTTCTGCACAAAAATTTCACCTAAACTGACCTAGGACAACAAGAATTCTTCCTCGTCAACAAGAATGTGGATCAAATAATTCAGAAAATTTCTCCAAATCAAGCAGACCTTGCAAAGTGCCTCAGTGCAACTGTGAACAATTAATGCGGTGCTGACACTGGTGAAGGTAAGCAATCCCAAACAAAACCTGATACCAGAGGAACAAATCCAACATCAAAGTTAATCAACCGACAAAGACTAATTATACCTGAATTCTTCAATCTTTTTACCAGTCGTATAATCAATATTAAAAACTTCAAAATTAACTTGGATCATATAACCATTACAATCACACATTACTGGTTATCTGTTGACCTACTTTATTCTTCACATTTACGCATCCATTGGATCTACTGGACTTTCCCACAAAAACTCCATTTATATTTAAAACACACTGGACAACACAGATGAACAAAATAGTTAAAAAAATAATGCCACCACATTTAACCACCACCACCATCATGTGTTGTGATATGCAAAGGCGTACACTGCCTACTTGCAGGAACACTATTGTATTGCATGTGTTATAAATTTTTCTTCAAACTTACACATCTTGTTATAATTATCACAATCTAATGGATTTTCTTAAGAAAAGTACATTTATCTTTGTAACACAAGGTACAATTCACAAAAAAATGAAATGTTGTAGGACCGAAGAAATTAAGGTACACAAACTTACCACTTTACATTCCATAATGCTGCTCAAAAGGTAAAAAGTGAAAGATACATCAAACTTAATATTTCCTGGAATGTGACATTAATAATGAAAAACTGTCTCCTTGGAAACAGTGATACTAAGCACTGTTCATAGTAAACACCAATAAATGATCTTCATTACCCAAAGACATCTGATACTGCTTGCATAATGAAACAATTTTTTTCATGCACATATTTTTTAATAAGAATCTTTATCCTATAAATTGCTGTTTGGCATAAAACAATCAACTAAGAACAATTAGGACTGATTCTTCAACTTATCCCCCTCCCACTCCCCCCCCCCAAAAAAAAACACATACACATATCAGCATAAAATAAAAGCACAAGTCTATATTATAGTGCACACTTATTTTCTTTAATAGAGAGCACACATATATGTTGCACACTTGCATCCATCACACTAGCAACTTTTGACCTTGAACACACAGGAAGTGAAACAGCTGTTCTGAGATTTTGTGAGCACTTTGCTCCTCCATCTCCCTCATTACACACACTGGGGGCAATATGGTCATTAACGGTTCTCCTTAAGAGGCTTAATACTCTGAAGAACCTTAGGGTACATACTGTAATTAGAGAGTGAAGATCAGAGTCTCACTATACCACCTGGTAAGGAAGTAGGCATCTTGAGATAAGTAATGCGGAAATGGTGGACAGGCCCAGGGTTGAGGGACAAGGTGCTGGTTTCAAAGATGTTTTGGGGGTGTAGTTTAACAGGTGGTTAACTTTATCTGACCTAAATTTTCATCCATGACTAAAAGTTACTCCTTTTAGAGGATTTTGAGAGTCGTATTGATCTTATAGCTTAGAGAAAGTTGTTTTGAAGCGTGCTTGGATGACACACCCGCACAGGAAAAAATTATGTTTCAGCATTCAAAAGTAATATTTTATGACCTTTATTTGTTTCAGAAAATAAACTTTTTGGGTTGCGAAAGGATGTGAGGCTGTTGTAAACGGGATCACAAAAGAATAGACGCAGCTCTATCACCATAAAAAGGCTAACCTGTGAGTATTAGGTATTTTTTATTACTAAACCTACATGTACACGAAGTAACAGGTGAGTGAGTATAGGAGCAGCCAGAAAGTGCCCAATGTAACGTGAACTCACAGCAAATTGTCATTACCAACCACAACTGTTTCTTCAAAGCTGTAAGATGACAACTTTCCATCTTTTCTGAACACTACAATTATCAGCACAAAAAGGGAAAAACTGATATATTCACATTAAATATTTGCAAACTACTTTCTATATTTACAAAACTCATTTCTGAGCAAAATCCTCTGATAGTTGTTTACATTTGAGTTCACAATTGCAATCATCAATTACTTTACCAGATGGAATCCAACAAAAACATAGTTACATATAGCTTATCAGTGTAGTCACTCAAGTTACATAACACATATGGCATAAAGAATAAGTATACACTGTTATTCTTGGCACACACACTGATGCAAGATCAGCACCACTTTCTACACCGTCAGTAAACAGACAGAACATAAAGGTTACCGTGTCCCTTTCTGGAATGATCCACTTTCTGGAACAGCTGTTCAGTTCGGATGTTGGCATTTCGGGCAAGTCTTATTTTCATTTCTCGGGAAATCTGGGGCAATGAGTATTGGCTGTGTACCTGTGATTCTATCACAAAATGTTCGCAGGGCTCTACGCTTCCAAAGTCATGCTAGTATTTTGATTTTTTTTTTTATTAATGACCTGGCAAAATCTTGTGATCATTTTATGAAATATTTATTTATTTATTTGATTGGTGTTTTTATGCCGTGAATATTTCACTTATATGATGACAGCCAGCATTATGATGGCAGGAAAGCAGGCACAGTCTGGAGGGAACCCACAACCATCCACAGCCAGACCTTCCCACTTACGACTGGAGAGAAAGCCAGCATGAGCTGGACTTGAACTCACAGCGACCGCTTTGGTGAGAGGCTCCTGGGTCATTACGCTGTGGTAGCGCATTAACCAACTGAGCCATGGAGGTCCCCAGGCACATAAAGAAAAGGAGCTAGTATTTCAGTGTGAGTACATATAATGCCTCCTGTTGTGGCATGCCACTGAAGTATTATACCGAAGACACCAGACCTGACACTCGTTCCTTCCCAGTCACATTATACAGACACCTGGCCAACCAATGCTGTTTCCTTGCGCTATGTTCTCAGTGCTGAGCGCCAAGCGAGGCGGCAAGAAGTACATGTGACTGGCATTTACCGGTGAGATATCACACGTACACATACTACAGAACGTATCACGACAATCATCTGTGGTTTACCCATCAACAAACACGGCACAATCTATTTACCCTGCCATAAATATTAACCTCCCCACAGCGAGCTCCTGTCTAACAAACCCCACCTGTATTTACACTCCACATGCTTCTGCAATATACACATTTTCACATGTGGGGCTGACGTTAATAAATCTCAAATACCTTGTGCTTTGCATTGAAGATGTAGTACATGTACTTCTGTTGTCTCTTTGCCCCTAGATGTAACAGTTGGCCTAAATACCTTCTCTTTTACTACAGCTGATAAATTTAAACTTAGTTCTCCATTTAAATGCCTTTACTTGTATATGTGTATGAGGTATAACATCACTTTCATCATGACACTGATGAATCAAGAGAACTGTTACGCTCAAGTACATGTATCACCAACGCTGAACTGTGTATTACAGGTTAAGTATAAGTCAGTTAACTTCATCTTGGGATGTCCATTAAAGGGTGATTGCTAGCTGTCTGTAAATTCACCAAATGTTGATTAAGATAGAAATGTACCCAAATTCCTCAACCGTTTTGCATAAAAAAAGACCAATTTATACAGTGCAATTTATACACACTTTTAATTATATTTTGGGTTCAACCCAACAATGGCTGGAGTGGCCAGTTTCAGGGCTTCACAAAAAGTATAATTTTATCAGTCATCACAGAGTAATGCCTTCAGAATCTGCTTGAATAACCACCTTGTCAACAAGCGAAAAGGATGAAGAATTACAGTAAGTGTAACATGACTGGTTTTTCTCCACATACATAGACTGATGAGTAGATACAATGTGCATAACTGCCTCTGTAATCTTTCAGTAACATTAATTTGTAAATACACGATCCATTGAAGAAACTTTAACTGCAGTACATTATAATATAACTATACTTCATTTTTATAACACCTATTACATTTAAAGAGGCACAATGTTCACACATGTTGTAGTATACAGACTTTACATCTGAGCAATTTGGATGGCTTTCATATGAACTAAGATTTCCACATCAAAACAGAAAAATTGATCATATGACAACTTCAAACAAACTCAAGAAAACACAAAAAAATACTAAATAACCGTGATTAAACCCAAATTAAATATATGTGAACATAACGGCCTGAAAGCCACCCAACCCACATTCAGATGGTAATTAAATACATGTAATAATAATAAGTTGGTATAAGTCTGAACTAAACAAGCAAAATTCGTAAAATCACCAAACCAACTCCGAAAACAGTGCACTGAAAATCAACAAGTTAAAGCACAAAAAATGCTGAAATAAAAGACAAAAAAATAAGAAAACTGAAAACAAATTATGGCAAAACCAGATACCAGTAAAGATACATGTGGAAAAATAAACTTGATCGATGGACATTTTCCCAGCAACAGCTAGAAGACAGCACAAACTCAACAAGTAGTGGATGCCATATTTGTCCACCATTATAAACAAAAGAAACAAGTCAAGGTCGACTGCACCAGAACCAACCGTAGCCAACAGGTATGCAGCACATTACCTGCTCGTACCACGATGCTCTATGAATTATAACACGTCCTAGAGAGAAGCAATGAGTACCTGTTTATAGCCAAATGAACAAAAGGTTAACAATAGCAATACACGGCAACTCAATGCAATGTAATGAGAAATGACAACAAGAATCAGCAACCAAAAACTTTCACCAACACAATGCTGGTTTCATTGACAATGTCACAAAGATCAGTAGCTGTGGTTAACACAAAACCACAAAAGTTTACACGGTTAAATTACTTTGAGACACCCAGACGGGTAAGGTGGTCTGTATAGGACAGTTCTGAGTTCAAACTCTTCTTTGTCACTAGAGGTAAAAAAAATCTCCTGTTGTATAACGGGTCAAAACTGTTGTTGCCATTACTTATTGATCACCTGTCTCCCCATGTTCAAGAGGCACATATTCAAACACTTCAGAAAATTACATTTCCTGATATCAGCTCTGCAGTTTTCTCTTCTACGTCTTTGTCAACTTTAAACACCATCTTGTCAAACTTCAGACACCCATGTTATAGTAAATATAATCAAAAATATTTGCCTAACATTTTGACAGATCACGTGGTACCTTGGGACATTTCATATTGATAATTAAAGAGTTTGACCTCAAAGCTCCCCTATTACAGCATGACTATATGTTATCACAGACACAGACACATACATGCATGAATCTAGAACTAAGGTAGAATACATACGTAGTCACTTACAGTCGTTCTAACGAGGGTAAATGTGCAAAGGTCTCTGGAGCCAGTTCCTCCAATCTATTAAAGTGAATGTACCTGAAAAGAGAGGCAGCAGAGTGAAGGCCTAGGACAGAGGGGTTAATAAAGCAATTGTTAGTCACAACAGTCAACAGCCATACATTAAGAGTCTTCATAAACATTGCTCCTGACTTCAGTCCTACAACATGACTTCTTTATAATTCAGTCACTTGGTCCGAGCTACAGTTCATTTTTTTGATTTGACAGTTACTGTATTTCACCTAAAGTTTGCTAAGTAAGCATGCACTTTCAGATGTATATAAAAGGTCTTAAAATGATATTTTTATATGTCAATGCTCAAATTTTCTGACAAGAAACTTAATCACAAAAAAAATTCTTAAGCAGCCCTATAAAATGGATGAATCCACCTTAATCAAGCAAAATGTGGGTGATCTAGTAAAAAGTCTACTTCAGGTGAAATGCAGTAACTTATACCTAGTGCATCTGACCTGGTGTTTATGATAAATCTGAAACCTTTCATTCGCAAACATTTTCAACATGAAATGTTATTTTTTTTAGTTTGGGTCACTCATGAGTGACAGACATGAGCATTTGCATGACCAATTCAAATCCATGTACCATAATATCATGAAGCAAGATGTTAGCAGAGAAGAATAAATTAAGTCAACATCTTAAAATATCTACTGCCATTTACGTATAAAGAATACTCACTTAAAAAAAAGAGGTTGTTTCAATACAAATTCCCTGCATATACTATTTTGTTATTTTCTAAAATCTCACTGTATAATGCAGAATAAAACTGCTTCAATTCAAATTGTTGTTTTATTCATGGGCAGAATAGATATTTTTCCCATGTTGTCAGAGGGTACAAAAATAAAAGTAAACCGATAAAATTATCTTAATGCAAAGGAACTGTGGACTGTCCCATCAATTTGTTCATGTTAAAGACAAATTTACACGACAAGAAAGCCTTGACAAGCAGACCAAAAAAAATCATAAAATTATCAAATAAAAGGTGGATTTTCATTTTACTATTACTCTATTTTTGGCTTTCTTTCCAAGCATACAAACTATACATAGACATCTTCATGCACATACAGGTACATTAATGTATTAACCCTGTAAGTGACACACAATCAAAAGCTTGCAATATAACAATGTTAATCAACTTGTAAGTTTGAAGCTTTTAATTAATTTCCATTCACTGATCTGCAATTATATTTTTTGATGTCAGTTATTAATCATACAACATAATACTGCTGGAAGAAATTTAAAAAAATCAATAGGAATTTACCAGGGATTTCTTGGATACATGTTATTCTTCTTTTTCTATAATTCCTACGAAGCACCAACTCTGGAATTCTCCAAACATCGACTTGGCAAAATGTCAATACCTTATATATGTATAAAGCTATTACAGCAAATATGTTAAAGCAAATTGTAATCTCTGCCTTGCACATGTGCAAAAAAATCAAAAAGTATTTTCAGAAACAGCTCAGGAGAACTACTTTAACATCGGCAAACCTGTAGGTTAGCACTTTATAAGCTCTGGAGTTATTGACAATTCCATACATGTCACAAAGCAGCAATCATTGAATACATGCAGAATCAGGCTGCCTTGCAAACTGCACCGATAATCTGTTGTGGACCAACCAACTGTCTGTTGCATGGCCACACCAAGGTTCTGTAATTCTGACCACACCAATTGTTTGATCTAGACACACCAAGTCCATTCTCATGCAGGGACACACTTCAGGTACATTTGACCACACCAAGGTTCTGTAATTCTGACCACACCAATTGTTTGATCTAGACACACCAAGTCCATTCTCAAGCAGGGACACACTTAAGGTACATTTGACTATATCGATTTTCTGATCTAGATGCACCTAGGTCCACTTTCATGCAGGAGACACACTATAGGTATGTTTGACCACACCGACGTTCTGTAATTCTGAAGACACCAATCATATGTTCTTAAGGAGACACCAATCGTATGTTCTCTGGGAGACACCAATCATATGTTGTCAGGGAGACACCAATCATATGTTGTCAGGGAAACGCCAACAGTATGTCCTCAGGGAGGTACCAATTGTATGTTCTCAGGGAGACACCAAACATTTGCTCTCAGGGAGACACAAAAACATATGTTCTCAGGGACACAAAAATCATATATGTTCTCAGAGAGAATCTAATTTTATGTTCTAAGGGAGACATCAACTTTATGTTCTCATGGAAACATACATTGTACATGTTCTCAGAGAGACACCAATCATGTGTTCTCGGGGAGACACCAATCATACGTTCTCAGGGAGACACCAATCGTATGTTCTCAGAGAGACACCAATCATATGTTCTCAGGGAGACACCAATCGTATGTTCTTAGAGAGACACCAATCATAAGTTCTCAGAGAGACACCACTCACATATTTGACCACACCAAGTTCCTGTAATTCTTGTCACACCAATTGTCTGTTTTAAGTGTTGAGCTGACTGTTAAATGTGGATGTGTACACTCTGAATATAGCATTGTACAATCCTAGAGGTGAACAGGAAAGTTACCACCAGTGCTGTAAATCATGTTCCAAATCTGATAACTTAATTCCTATCTTCTTTACCAGGCTGTATGCAAATGCTTTTCCCCACAATATCCTCCAGATACACAGACATGTTCAAGATCCGATAACAAGGCAAACATTATCAACAACTACCGGTACATAGGATTACAGACAGAAACAAAACAGAACAATTTTAGTTACATAGCTCAGAAAACCAGTCCATGGTTTTATAGAGTCTCTCTGGCCGATGGTTCATTGGCTTTTTATAGTTGACTACTGCAACAATCATTTATAGGGTCTTCAATGCCCTAAATGACCCAAAATTTCATCCATGATTAAACTGCTCAAGTCTCCACATTCTGAGAGTCCTAAAGATTTTAGACAGGTGTTTTCAGGTTTGTTTGGATGGTATGATGGTATCCTAACATGAAAATGTAAGTTTCAGCACCAAAAGTAATATTTCACGACATATATTTGCCTCCAAAGATGCACTTTTTTGGTCAATTTTCAGGTCATTTAGGGTATGTATATAGGTACAGTAGGTACAGTGTGTACAGTATAGATTGGTTTCAAACCAACACGACACCGGGAATAAATTTGAGATTACCTGTACATGTATATGTGGATGTGGGTGTATTTTTGTAAGTACACTGTGCGTGTATCTATGTTTTTGTGCCACGAATCCCAATATCCTAAATCATTTAAATCCCAAATAACACTATTTTGCTGATCAAAACACTACATATAAGTAATGGTACCAGGATATATAGCTGAGAGGAGTTAAAAATTTTATGGCGTGAATTTGGTGAATTTCAAAATCTTGCATATATGAATATTACACATGCCTACATGTACAGGAAGATCTTTGCCACTCTGTCTCATCCACTTGGTAAACAGTAAATGTCAAAAGAATGTGGAGGTGTCATTGGGAATGGTGGGAATGGTCAAATACTAAAAGACAGTCCATACGATAGCAGTAATTTATCAATCTAAGATGGATTTAACCCTGATAAGAGGTGTCAAACATAATTACTACCATTGAGATTTGAGTCCTCAAACTAGACATGCGGAGCTGGAATGGTAATTTGTACACCCAAAATTCAATAAACTTTGAAAAAAAAATCTAGTATATAATCCTCAACTTTGTTTGGGTTCAGGGGAGCAAGTGACAGCTGAGTTCCTCCTGGGTTGAAGCCCGGGGCAATTTGTCACGCAAAACTCTCCAGGTGGGCAATTGAGGGCAGCGCCCCCAAACAAGATAACTGATTCAGGCTCCACTGTGGGGCCACAACAAGATAATTAGCTGCACACTTCATTCCACCCTACTTCAATAGAGTCTGGCTCCTGACAAGCATTAAAATATCTGTTTTATACAGACATGATTAATGTACAGAATCTTTAGGAGAACAAGCCTCCCTCTAGTTCTGAAACTTTTTTTTAAAGAGTTTATTTAAAGCCATTTAAAGTGTTTTGTAGCTCACAAAAACAGTCCATGGTTTCATAGAGTTTTTTTTTTTGTTTGGTTGATGGATTGGCTTTTTTATAGCTGACAAATTCAACAATCGGAATTTTTATATATGTAAGTTTGTACATTTAAAAAAAAAGTAATGGTTTATTTATATAAATGACTGGGGTTAAAGGCAGTTTTCAAGCATCATCTAATACATACACAGTGTGAAGGGTATGATGGTGAGGATAAGCTTTATATGAGAGTAAAAGAAAAGAAACCTGACAGCAACCAGAGAAAACCAGAGAGTCCAACTAGAAAGACAAATGTGCTATTTTAAAATTCTGATATTATATAACACTGTGGCCATCCCTGCCACTCAAATAATATCATATTTTATAACATCCTCGCAGTAGCAATTGCCAAACCCTATTAAAATATTCAAACCTAAATCCTATACCTGTTTAGGTTTATTTATTTATTTGATTGGTATTTTACACCGTACTCAGGAACATCTCACTTGTAAGACCGGTGGCCAGCACTATGGTGGGGGGGGGGAACCCACGACCATTTGCAGGTTGCTGGCAAACATTCCCACGTTCGGCCGAAGAACTCACAGCGGCCACATTGGTGAGAGGCTCCTGGGTCATTATGCTATCATCACTGGCATGCTATAAACCTCCCTTGGCCATGGAGGACATTGCTGTATGAAGACACGGGTGTAACTGAATGTGTTGAGTTTTACATTGAAATCTTTGCCACATGTAAATGTACATAGACAGTCCACTATGACAGGTGATAAACAGGTGACACAAAGGCATGTGTACAATACTGCACAGATAAGCACAACTACACTGTACGATAACACATCCTTTCTAACTAACCACCCAAACAAAATTATATAAATTTCTGTTTGTGTGTGTTCAGAAACCCCACCAGTGCAATGAAACAATGAGAAGATTGTAAACAATAAAACCATTAATAGCTCAAGGGCAGTGAAACCTTGCAACCCTTCTCGGGCAATGTAACCTTTAAACCTTCATTTGCCAATGTAACCTTTAAACCTTCATTTGCCAATGTAACCTTTAAACCTCCATTTGCCAATGAAACCTTTAAACCTTCTTGAACAGAGGAAACATTTAATAAAAAAATGCATCCCTAAAACCTTGAAAATGGGAAAACCAAAAAGAAAAAAAAACTTTGATGTTAACTACCTTCAAAAGAAAACCACAAACCACAAAGGTTTGCTCTTAAACCACAATACAATACATGTGCATGTTCACACACAGCAGAAATAATAATGAATCAAATTCCAAGACTTGAACACAACATATCTGTTCAGGCACACACAGAAGCATGTAAATTCAAAGTCTCAATATGCCTGCTTGCAGTCAGAATAGATACATGTATATGAAAGGAAAGACTGTTTGAGAATTTTCATACCATCTCTTTACTTTACATGTACATGTAATGCATTACAAGAGGAAACTAATGTACATGGCTGGGAGTGGGTGAAAATAAACGAAAACTGATGTTGTTACAACGCATTAAGGACACTGACTTTAGGAGAATCCTTAACAGGTTGGTCTCTAGAGATGACAAGAATAAGTCTGAATATTGGCTTCTTTAGCCTCCGACAAACTTAAAGACTTTTCTACAACTTTACTATACCAAGCCTGTGGGACAGCCAGCGACCTGTACTTACAGTTTCTCCAACTTCTCCAGCCCAGCAAATGAGCGGCCTTCTATATTGCTGATTTCATTTTTGTAAAGATACCTAAACAGCGAAAAAGAAATATATAAATATTTATGTACGGTCTGTCTTGATTTACATGTATATGCAATATCAATTCTCCTTCCTGATGCTAAAATAATCACAAAGCTCACTATGAAATAATTTTACTATGTACATGTACGATGTACTAAAGCAAAGGCTAAGATGCGCACATCTGGAAAAACTTATTTTTCTTGGGGGCATATTTGACACTCCTCTCGAGAATAATTCAGTTACAGGATCGTTAGAGTGCAGGAAGGAGGAGTGCCTCAGAAAAAACACCAAGCAGTGGACCACCTGATCCTGCCACACGTAAAAGAAGTTACGCTTCTACATCCACAAACGATTATAGGTCCACCTTCATGTCCACCTTGTCATTATCACTATTCTACACTGTGAAGTAAATGTACATCCATGAACGATTAGAGGCCCACCTTCATGTCCATCTTATCATTATCACTATTCTACACTGTGAAGTAAATGTACATCCATGAATGATTAGAGGCCCACCTTCATGTCCATCTTATCATTATCACTATTCTACACTGTGAGGTAAATGTACATCCATGAACGATTAGAGGCCCACCTTCATGTCCATCTTATCATTATCACTATTCTACACTGTGAAGTAAATGTACATCCATGAACAATTAGAGGCCCACCTTCATGTCCACCTTATCATTATCACTATTCTACACTGTGAAGTAAATGTACATCCATGAACGATTAGAGGCCCACCTTCATGTCCATCTTGTCATTATCACTATTCTACACTGTGAAGTAAATGTACATCCATGAACAATTAGAGGCCCACCTTCATGTCCACCTTATCATTATCACTATTCTACACTGTGAAGTAAATGTACATCCATGAACGATTAGAGGCCCACCTTCATGTCCACCTTGTCATTATCACTATTCTACACTGTGAAGTAAATGTACATCCATGAACGATTAGAGGCCCACCTTCATGTCCACCTTGTCATTATCACTATTCTACACTGTGAAGTAAATGTACATCCATGAACGATTAGGGGCCCACCTTCATGTCCACCTTGTCATTATCACTATTCCACACTGTGAAGTAAATGTACATCCATGAATGATTAGAGGTCCACCTTCATGTCCATCTTATCATTATCACTATTCTACACTGTGAAGTAAATGTACATCCATGAACGATTAGGGGCCCACCTTCATGTCCACCTTGTCATTATCACTATTCTACACTGTGAAGTAAGTGTACATCCATGAACGATTAGAGGCCCACCTTCATGTCCATCTTATCATTATCAATATTCTACACTGTGAAGTAAATGTACATCCATGAACGATTAGAGGCCCACCTTCATCTCCACCTTGTCATTATCACTATTCTACACTGTGAAGTAAATGTACATCCATGAACGATTAGAGGCCCACCTTCATGTCCATCTTATCATTATCAATATTCTATACTGTGAGGTAAATGTACATCCATGAACGATTAGAGGCCCACCTTCATGTCCATCTTATCATTATCACTATTCTACACTGTGAAGTAAATGTACATCCATGAACAATTAGAGGCCCACCTTCATGTCCACCTTGTCATTATCACTATTCTACACTGTGAAGTAAATGTACATCCATGAACGATTAGAGGCCCACCTTCATGTCCACCTTGTCATTATCACTATTCTACACTGTGAAGTAAATGTACATCCATGAACGATTAGGGGCCCACCTTCATGTCCACCTTGTCATTATCACTATTCCACACTGTGAAGTAAATTTACATCCATGAACTATTGAGGCCCAGCTTCATGTCCATCTTATCATTATCACTATTGTACACTGTGAGGTAAATGCACATCCATGAACAATTAGAGGTCCACCTTCATGTCCACCTTATCATTATCACTATTCTACACTGTGAAGTAAATGTACATCCATGAACGATTAGAGGTCCACCTTCATGTCCACCTTATCATTATCACTATTCTACACTGTGAAGTAAATGTACATCCATGAACGATTAGAGGTCCACCTTCATGTCCACCTTGTCATTATCAATATTCTACACTGTGAAGTAAATGTACATCCATGAACGATTAGAGGCCCACCTTCATGTCCACCTTATCATTATCACTATTCTACACTGTGAAGTAAATGTACATCCATGAACGATTATAGGCCCACCTTCATGTCCATCTTATCATTATCACTATTCTACACTGTGAAGTAAATGTACATCCATGAACGATTAGAGGCCCACCTTCATGTCCATCTTATCAT